>NC_056741.1:1876540107-1876722607 GCF_019279795.1 Protopterus annectens
GGGTTCCTGGATTGAGGAGCTGTTGATACTTAAAACTTTTTGTGGGTTGTTTTGGTGTTTTCTTGTGTTGTATGGCAGTATGTCTTTTTCCCGTTTTTGATTTTTTTTTTTTTGGTTAGCTTTCTTAATTGCTGGTATGAGGTAAGGGTATCTTTGTTTTTGGTTGCTTGATATAATGACCATGCTCTGTCCCTTTGTTTGATCAGTTGCTTGGTGTCTTTAGTAAGCCATGGTATTTGTTTGTTTTTTACACAGATTTTTCTAGACAGAGCTAGATTATTTAGTATATTGAGAAATGTATCATTAAAGTACTGAACTGTGAGATGTAAATGGAGGTATTTTAAGGGAGACCAGTAACATTGTTGAAATATTGTATTGAATGTGGTGGGGAGAAGATTTTTTTGCAGCGGCTGTGCTTAAATATGAGAGGGGTATATATCCGTTGTCTAAGAAGGAGGGTTGATAAGTGGTCACTTAGGCAGTTAGGAAGGCAGCCATTTTGGTCACCAAGGTTGGCCTTATTTGTGAGTATCTAGTCCAGGATTGACTGTTTACTGTGTTTATCTATACGGGTGGGAGACTGTAGTTTGAGAGAAGTTGTAGAGGTTGATAAAGTTGGTGGGATTTTCAAAGGAGCAGGTCAGCCAGTCTAAGTTAAAGTCTCCTAGGATTATAGTTTCTTGGTTGAAAGTTTCAGATGACCAGTAGAGTTGGTTTTCTATGTCAGGTGGTTGTTACCTGGTCGGAAGTAGGTCGCAATTATTACAATGCACTTTGGGGGATTTATTTGCAGGCATATAGTTAATATTTATAGTTATATATTAATAATATTATAGTTATATATTAATAATATTATAGTTAATATTTCAGTTAGTTGGATTAGTTGATGTATGGTTAAGTTGGTTGAGTGTAAGCATGACTTTGAACATGATTGCTAGGCCACCAACCTACTTGTTTATTTTGTCAAATCTTATTATGTTGTAGATGTGGGTTAAAATGTCTTCATCTTTTATGTAGGGTTTTAGCCAAGTTTCAGTTAGGACAGCTATGTCGGGTGAGTACAGAGCAAGGGTAATATGGAATTTGCTTACATTGTTTATTATGCTTTTTAGATTCATGTTAATAATAGGTCAGAGTTGTTGAGTTTGTTACTAGGCATGTTAGTTAAAAACCTGCTATGATACTGATTGGGTGAGCCTATATTTAGATGAGGAGTGGGTTGTAAGGAGTTTGGGTTATTTATTTGGGGAGTAGTGTAGAGGGGGCCTGGGATTGAGTGGATAACCCCCTTGTAGTATGATTTGTGTGAGCATGTGTAGAAAATGTTGAGTGATTTTAGACAATAGTCTGGATCATAGGAGGTTACTAGGCTATTGGTCCTGAGGCCCTTATAAGCCTAGCCAAACGTTTAGTCCATGTTTAGACAAATCAGCACCCGATGTCTGTGTCCAGCAGGGAGATTGGTGGATTCCCAGAGGTATATTTTCTGTTTCCCACTTCCAGTTATGCCACATAAAAAATAAAAAACAGTAAAAAAACTCCCATGTGTTGTTGCTGGAAACAGCAACCATATAAAACAAACTATAAATGTAATGCGCTTTTCATCCGGATTCTATCTGGACTTCTTCAGACAACAAACCGACATTAAAGTCATGTTTAAATAACCTTTCATTCTAAAATTGACCTATCAGGTCACATTATTCTCCGTTTAAAAATTTTTTAAGGCTACATTTATCTTCACTCAAAGTGAGTGCAATTACTTAATAAAAATCATTTAAAAAATTTAAAACATGTCAAAAAAAGTGCATAAAATATGCTACCCTAATAAGCAACACTCTGTCCATATTTTAAATCAAGTTCAAAGAAGTATGTATAAATATGATCTGTCATTAGTAAACAAGGACTTATTAGTGTGATCGGCAAACATATATTATTAAGGCTTCTTCTCGATGATCTCTATATAGACATAAATGGCATCTGTATATTGAACTAACACAAAATATGCTACCCTAACAAACAACACTCTGTCCATATTTTGAATCAAGTTCAAAGAAGTATGTATAAATACAATTTGTCATTAGTAAACAAGGACTTATTAGTGTGATCGGCAACCATAGAGATCATTGAGAAGAAGCCTTAATAGTATATGTTTGCCGATCACACTAATAAGTCCTTGTTTACTAATGACAGATCGTATTTATACATACTTCTTTGAACTTGATTTAAAATATGGACAGAGTGTTGCTTATTAGGGTAGCATATTTTATGCATCTTTGTTGGCATGTTTTAAATGTTTTAAATGATTTTTATTAAGAAATTGCACTCACTTTGAGCGAAGGTAAATGTAGCCTTAAAATTTTTTTAAATGGAGAATAATGTGACCTGATAGGTCAATTTTAGAATGAGAAGTTATTTAAACATGACTTTAATGTCGGTTTGTTCTCTAAAGAAGTTTGGATAGAATCCGGATAAAAAGCGCTTTACATTTATAGTTTTGTTTTATATGGTTGCAGTTTCCAGCAACAACATGTGGGAGTTTTTTCACTGTTTTTTATTTTTTATGTGGCATAACTGGAAGTGTGAATAAACTTGTTGGAAGCACTACTGCTGTTTGGGACTCAGTACTTTTTGGATTTTAACCGTTGGAGTTTCGTTCATTGGTGCTAGTTTGTTTTTGTTTGTTAGCACCGACGACCGACGGCTAGTATGGATATTTCCACACATAGTGAAGAAGCAGAGAAGGGTAATCTAACCCAACTATTGGAATTGGTGAACGAACGGCTAGAACGCTTAACAGCTAGAGTGGACTCGGTAACCAGTTTTAATGGCAATACAGCTACTATTAATACGGACCGGTTGTGGTCTGTTGTACATCAAATGCAAAAATCAAACCCCTCTCAACCACTTACAAACAACCAAGAAGGGGGCCTACTTATTGGTGAGTTGAATGGGAGTTCTAATAATTCAGCAACAGACATTAATGAAAGAATATCTCTGCCAGGATTAAATGACACACATGATATTACAAATTGGCTGAGTGATGAACTCAACTTGGATAACCCACAGGCAAGTAACAATAATGACTTTGTTAATGAAAGAAATAGTTCATTGGTTGAGAAATTGAAACTATTTGATAATAAACTTTTGAAAATCAAAAAATTACAACTTGAACTCAACTGCTTTAACAAATGCATAAAAGAAAAGATAGTTCCTAAAGGTTTAAGATACTGCTCGTACCCTACGTGTTTGAGTGAAGGATCTGAGTTCCATAAGGAACTAATACAACTATTTAACAACCAAGGTTTAGACCTATTAAAATGTATGGTTAAACACTATCAGATAACAGTCAATAAAATGACTTTAGAGACTTTGGCCCTGGAAAGAGAGATAAAAAAGTTACAGTATTTAATCGGTATCAATACAACTATAATAGAATTTTTACCAGTATAGCACAACAACTTGAGAAATTGAAAAACACCAAGGTTAAAAATTACAAAGAGACCTGAAAGCTTATGCAGAGGGTGCTGCATACCCAAAACCTCCAAGTTCACAGAATAATGTGAATTGGAATAGGAGAGAGCAGCCCTCTGAACAGAGACACTTCAATAGACAGGAACAACACATAGTGCCAAATATGAGGGCAGATATACCACCGAATGAAGAGGAGACTAACAGTGCAGATTTCATCAATGATGGTGTTGTTTTCAACGATGTGGAAAATGGAGAAATAAATATGGGCCATAACCATCAAAGTCAACACCCCCCACAATATTATGATCAAAATCAGTGGCATCAACAACAACCACAACAACAACAACAAAAACTACACAGGGGGGAGGGGGAACAGTTGGAAGCCCAACCCACAATATCCCCCCAAGAAGAGATACAACACCTGCAGCAACAACAGGAATTAACATTTCCACCATGTAAAATAATATTGAATAGTGAAGGAGACTTTAAAATCTACAACTATACGGAATGCCACATTGACGAGACTTTAGTTGAATTATTTTCAAAGGGACTCACATTTGTACCAACAAACAAGTGTAATCTTGCTGAACTTTTGATTGACTTTAAACTGTTTATTCGTAGGTTAAACCTAGCTGTGCTTATGGGGAATTCCTCATATAGTAATAATGAATTAAGGGTAACTAGCACATTTAATCCACCATGTAACCCTATTATCATCATGTTTGAGTTCTTATGTGAACACGAATTTAGGAAGATAGTGGTTAACAATAATAAACAAAGAAACATTGAAAATATTAATTTAGGAGAATGACACTTGTTAACACTATTTCGCACCCTTTGAATTAGATTCATGAAACCAGATAAAGGAGGGGGTTTAGTAGTTATGTACAAGGAAGATTATAATAGGAAAATGGTTTCAGTACTAGAAAAGGAAACATATGAAAAAGTGAGTTTAAGTCAACTAAATAAGGCATATAACAGAATTAGGATGTTTATTAGTGATTTATTTATAGATGGTTTAACTGACGTACATTTAAATCACTATTTAACAATGTTGTCCCCTAAAATTCCACAGGTGTTTGGTACACCTAAAATCCACAAGAGACTGATTGACCCACCATTTAGAGCTTTGGTTGATGCCAGACAGTCTATCACACACCCCTGTGCAAAAGTTGTAGACTTGATATTGAAGAGATATGTAGAAAAAGAAACACAAATTTGTAAAGACTCGTGGTCCTTTTTAAAAGAAATTAAAAAAATTAACATTTAATGAAAAATATAATTTGCTTACAGTTGATGTGTGTGACCTATACTCATCTATTCCACAAGATCTGGGGATAGAATGGGTCATAGAATTCATAAAAAATAAGGGGGCAACTGAAAATGATAGACTATTAGTAGAACAACTGTTAGACATCATCTTGAAAAATAATTATATATAATTTAATAATAGACTATTTCTTCAGAAAATTGGAGTAGCAATGGGGTCCCCAGTGGGAGCAAGTTTTTCTAACTTGGTTATGGCCTCCTGGGAATCCAATTTTATTTTCCAAAGTCAATGGAAAGAGAAAAATTATGTTCTACAAAAGATTCCTGGACGATATCTTCATAGTAATTAATGGAGACAGTGTTCTAGTGGATGAACTCGTTGAATTTTTTAATTCAACTGGGATCTTTTTAAAATTCACCAAAAACTTCCAAGAACGTAAGATTCACTTTTTAGATGTGGAACTCTCTAAAAACACACAAGAGGGCGGATATAATGCAAAAATTTATAGAAAAAGCACATAATCAAACTCATTTTTGTACTTTAACAGTTCCCATCCTCTACACCAGAAAAAATCAGTTGTGTAGGGTCAACTGGTATGTGCAGCTAGAATGATAACTACAGAAAGTGATTTTGAGGATGAATGTAAATTACTGTATGATATGTTTACACATAGAGGGTACCCTACATGGTTCCTATCAGACATCTTCTATGAAGTAAAATTAAAAGGAAATCAGGTACTTATAATCCGATTTTGGACAATTGTAGGGTGACATTGGAAAGTACTTCCAATTCTGAAGAGGGTGATATGGTCCGGGAAGAGGGACTTATTTCAGCAGGTTTTGAACAACCTATGAATATTACAAATAAGAACTTTTCTCTTTCATTTATTTTTACCTACAGACCTGTAGCATTAGACATCCAGAAAACAATAAGAAAATATTGGTATTATTTGTCAATGGATAAGGATTTATTTAACAAGATAGGTGAGTTCCCTATTATTACATGTAGACGGGGTTTCAATATGAAAAATTTATTAGAAACACCCCATAAAGCTAAAAAGAAGAATGCAGGTACACATAAATGTGGAGCGTGTAAATACTGTGGTTATATAGATAGTGGGAATTACTTTATAATTAGAAATGAAAGATTTCACATTTGTGATATTTATAATTGTAATACAAGATCAGTCGTATACCTGGCTCAATGTCAACAATGTCCAGCATTTTATGTCGGTAAAACCGACCGTCAGTTAAGAGACAGAATTTATGAGCATGTATATGCAATAAACTAGAAGAAAATCGATATTGCTTTGGCAAGACATTGTAATCAAAATGCTGAACATTGTTTTAAATTCAAGATTATTTCTAAAATAGGCCAAAGTGGAGAAAATAACCACAATAATAAAAACTACATAGATGACAGCTTAATTAAATTGCTATAAGAAAGAAGTGAACTTAACTGGCAACTACGGTGAGAAGCTAGTAATGAACCAGGACTGAATGAAACGTGCGCTATAGCATGTGTGCTGAAACTTAGGAGCCTACTTAGATAAACGGGTTTTTACTGATGAACTAAGCTACAGAGGTTAAAATTATATATAAATATAATATAAATAAACATAATATATTACTGCCAAATATCTGTTTTTTCTTAGTGGAAGTAAAAAAGAACCATTTGAGAATGGGGTACCTTACTTTGAAATTAAGTCTAACATTGTTTATGTATACCATTTTTTCTTTATATATATTCTTTCATGACTAACTTCATAGAGTTAACATTTCTGCCTACTTACCTGTTATATTAAATATAAATAGTATTATAGACCTCAGTCAGATAGAGGACTTGTAGGAAGAATTTTCCAATTTAACAGGAGTTGTAGGTGGTAGTAGACAAGTTAATTAGTAGTCAACATAGAAATTGCGGTTTACCTTAGAATGTACTTTATTTAGGTTTACTGTTTAAACTGAACCTTGGTAGTTAGAGTATTAACTTTATAAGCAGTTAGGAACTGAAAAACGTTCCTAGTCTAATACTCGGGTGTCACTCACGTTATTGTGGAGATCATAAATGAAAGTTTTATTAGGCTATAGTTGCCAACATACACAAATATTTTTAGCTGGTTACTACATAGTAACAACCGTATAATTAACTAGGAACTGTATAGAATACTAGTTCAGTACATAGATGCCATTTATGTATATAAAGAGATCACCGAGAAGAAGCCTTAATAGTATATGGTTGCCGATCACACTAATAAGTCCTTCTTTACTAATGACAGATTGTAGTTATACATACTTCTTTGAACTTGATTCAAAATATGGACAGAGTGTTGTTTATTAGGGTAGCATATTTTATGTTAGTTCAATATACAGATGCCATTTATGTCTATATAGAGATCATCGAGAAAAAGCCTTAATAGTATATGTTTGCCGATCACACTAATAAGTCCTTGTTTACTAATGACAGATCATATTTATACATACTTCTTTGAACTTGACTTAAAATATGGACAGAGTGTTGCTTATTAGGGTAGCATATTTTATGCACCTTTGTTGACATGTTTTAAATGTTTTAAATGATTTTTATTAAGTAATTGCGCTCACTTTGAGCGAAGGTAAATGTAGCCTTAAAAAAATTTTAAACGGAGAATAATGTGACCTGATAGGTCCATTTTAGAATGAGAGGTTATTTAAACATGACTTTAATGTCGGTTTGTTGTCTGAAGAAGTCTGGATAGAATCCGGACGAAAAGCGCTTTACATTTATAGTTTTGTTTTATATGGTTGCAGTTTCCAGCAACAACATGTGGGAGAATTTTACTGTTTTTTTTTTTATGTGGCATAACTGGAAGTGTGAATAAACTTGTTGGAAGCACTACTGCCATTTGGGACTCAGTGCTTTTTGGATTTTAACCATTGGAGTTTCATTCATTGGTGCTAGTTTGTAAAGAGGTACCGTGCTTGATGTGGAGAGGGAACCAAATCAACAAATACTGAGAAAAAAGCACCTGGAGAACAGCAATCAATCCACGTTCTATTATGAAAGTACAATTTCCACAAATTTGTAACAGCAAACCAGTCCATGCTTTATTGTAAAAGTAGGTAATCCACAATGTGTGGAGAGAGAGTCTACTCCATAGATGAGGGAGTCTCTGGGACACAAATCCGTTCTGCCAACAAGTCTTGTTGATGTCACAGACCAGGTTGAGGCCGTGTGTGTGAGTTATTCGAGTAGATCTTGACTTGTGGATATGCAACAGTCCCATCAAGGTGGGGTCCGTGATTGCCTCGTATGCCAGACAGAGGTCACTTCTGAGGAGTCTGTATGAAACCAAGTAGAGGGATAGAGCTTTTAGCCTATCTATGTATGGTAGATGTTTGAGGCCCTGGATTCTCCTGGTGAGGAACCTTTGTGGTCTCTCCAGCTGCTGCATATGCTTTGCAAAGTATATGCTGAAAGGGGCTTTGTACTCAATAATGGGCATTATAAGGGAATAATGTTAAGACCTCCTTGTCCCTTGATGAGATACCCTTACTTATGAGGTGGGCCATGTAGAAGGCTTTCCTTAAAATGGCAACAACATGGTGGTCATAGGTCTGGTTGCTCTCAAACTGGGTGCCCAAATCCTTCACAACTGATTGAGTGCTTAGGATGCTATTATTAATGTGATAATTTGTGGGGACGTCACTCCCCCAAAGGGGATAATGATGCATTTTTTGATATTCAGCTTGAGGCCATGTTTCTGGCACCAGTCATTTGTCTAAATGAGACCCTCTTGGAGGATGTCCACATCACTAGGGAAACTGATGACAGCACCCAGCTTACAATCATCTGCAAACTTTTAGCCATAGCCCACTGGTTTTGGCCTGCACCTCATAAAAGTATATCCCAAATAACAGAGGCCCTAAGACCAAGCCTTGGGGTACACTGCTTGTTACAGGTCTACTGCTTGAGGTGGCTCCCCCTATTTTGACTACATGGATTCTATCAATGAACCAGTTTGCTACCCATCTGCTAACATATGGATTGATGCCTAGTTGGAAGAGTTTATCTATTAAGCCCGGGTATAATATATGAGGAACAGTGTCAAAGGCTTTGGCCAGGTCAAGGTAGGCGTTGTGCACCATTTTGCCCTTGTCCATGGCTTTGGTGACTATCTCAAAATCAACCAAATTTAGCAGATATGACCTCCCCTTGACGAAGCCAAACTGTGTGTGATCAAGTGTTTGGAGTTTGCCAATTTTCTTGTTAATGAGGTCCATGATAATCTGTTCCATGGCCTTGCAGATCAAGCTATTTAGGCTGATGGGTCTATTATTTCCCAGATTGGTGGATGATCCACCTTTGTGTAAAGGGATGACAGTGGCTGTCCTTCACTCATTTAGGATGAAGCCAGTAGGCTTTGGTTGAATAGGGTGGCTAACGGTATTGTAAGTTCCTGCCTTAGTTCACGTAAGATGCAGCCTGGAATGTTATCAGGTCCCATGGAGGCTGTATATTTTGCCTTTGAGAGAGCAGTGCTGACCTGTTCCCTAGATATAAGGGGAAGGGTGCAGGTACTGGGGATGTCCTGATTTACTGATGGGGGGACAGAGGGGAAAAGTTTTCACTGAATCTGTCAGCCAACAAGTTTGCTATATCTACGGCACTTCTATATGTGGTGTCCTTGACCACCAGTTCTGAACAGATCTGGGTGATTCCTTTGGGGTTGCAGACATATGTGAAGAAGGCCTTATGATTGACTCTAGTAGATGTGGCTAATTTCTACTCAAAGTTTGCTTTGGAGGATTTCACTAGTGCTCTTATTTGCCCATTCAGGCTAAGAAGACATTGCTTCCAATTGGGCACCTGCTCCTTCTTGGTCTTGGACAGCAATTTTTCCTTTTGATATAGAGTTTATTTATTGCAAATGTCCACCAGGCAGCTTCACTCTTCCTTGTGGAGGATGATTTAGTCCTGTTGGGTATTCCTGATTCTGTGCAGCTATATAAATGATCGTATAGTGCTTTGGTGTAGTTTTGGGTATTGGTGCCAGTCCCTAGAGAGGGGGAGGGGGCTGTGAAGCTGTTTATACCAACCCTTAGGAGGCTATAATCAGCTTTGGAGAAGTTGTTATGTCTGATCATAGCTAGAGAGGGGTTGGGGGAGATGGTGACTTTGAAAGTGACTGCTTTGTGGTCAGATCTTGCCAGGGAGGATGATACTAAAGGGATGCTGCAGTGGTTTCTCATGTTAGTTAATACCAAGTCCAGGACATTATCACCCATTATGGGGATACTGACTAGCTGTTTCAAGACATTTGCATTGACAAACTCAAGGAATCTTTGGGCATTCATCTTCTGGCATGAGTAGTTGTCCAGTCTATGTTTGGAAAGTTAAAGTTACCCAGGATCACGGTAAAGGGTTGAATCCTGATAGATTAGAACATGTCCAAATAGGCAGATTGGGCATCTTGAGTCATATTTGAGGGCCGGTAGCTAGCTATGATTTGAATAGGGATCTTGTCAATGGTTAACTGCACCTGAAGTGTCGCCTGTGCGTCATACTGTTTGACCAGTCCAGAGGTGAGTATGTCTTTAATGTATATTGAAACTCCACCTCCTTTGGCTTTACTGCCCACAGTTTGGGATCAGAATGTATGGTAGGATGAGTAACCAGGTAAGGTTGTGGTGCTCTCCGCAGCTTTGAACCAGGTTTCTATGACTGCACAGATGTCAGCATTTTCCGGGTTTAGGAATGCCTGCAATGAGTGCAGTTTCATATTTAGCCTCCTAGCATTTAGCAACGTGACCTTTAGTTTGTGTTTTGTTGAGATGTTTATGTTGGTAGTTTTAACCTTATAACTTTTCCTAAAAAAGGCACTATAGGGGAGGCAAGAGCCTTTGCCAAAAGCCTGAAGACCAGGTGAGACAGATGCAGGCCATCTCTGTCAAAGCATCGTGGTCTGTCTATCATATCTTCCCAGGCTGTCAGGTACTGGATCCAACTAAAATGACACCAGAAACTAAGCCATAAGTCAATCATTTTTTGTTTGTTTTGAGACATCATTCTGGGTGTTGGCAGAATGCTGTTTAAGGCTAGGGACATACCTGCTTCGGACACAATTAGCGAGCTCAGTCATGTCTCTTCATATAGTCCAGAGAGGTACGTCTTAAGTCATTCACACCAATATGGACTATGATAGAGTCATAACAGTAACTGTTGTTGAGAGACTTGAGTGCGTGTGTGATATGGTGGATTCTGGCACCTGACAGACAACTACCTGTGATTTTCTCCTATTCCAGCCTGGTGAGAGGCACATCTGTGTGCCTCACAATGGAGTCTCTTACAACTAATATGTTGGGTGAAGCCTTAGTGGTTATGAGGCACAGGTGTGTGGACTATGTGTGGTATGTGCTGTGGAGGGCTGGGCTGTGGAGATTGCATGTGTATTTGCCTCTGAGGTCTCCTTTGTTTGAGTATGTTTATGTGGAGGACCTCCACATATCTAGGTGTGTGTTGTGTAGGTGTAGGTGGTGATTGAACTGTAGTGATTGTGTTGACAACCTTTTCAGTGCCAGATGTACTGGCTTGAGGAAGAGAGAGCTTGGACTCTAGGTTCCTAATATAATTGCATCTCTCACAAATTGTGTTTGTAGGTGGTAGAAGTAGATGGTTGTCTGTGTACATGAGGCAGTTGCTAAACTGTCTCAGGATGCCCATATCAACCAAACTGGCACAAGAAAGTGTAGGAAATTGTCCATCCATATTTCTCAGAATCTAAGGAATAAAGGCCAGGGAGAGCTAAGGGGTGGGACTAAAGCCCAAGTGCTTAAACCAAAACTAAGAGCTTAGAATAACACTTAACAATTTAGACAGGCTATAAACAACCAGTAATAAATGTAACAGGAAAGATGCAGTTGAACACTTTAGACAACAGGCAGAATGTAGCAGGAAAAAGCAAAGCAAGATGAAGTAACAGAGTAGTAGGAAGAAACACAAATTAGAAAAATATAAGCGACTGAATAGAGAGTCTTTTTATGTATTGTTAGAGTGTAAGAGGAGGAATGTGTGAGGGAGAAGAGAGGAGATATGAGCACTAGTGTATACCTCAGCTTTTAAGGCAATGTACTTAATTGAATTAAATATAATTTCTTTTTTCTACAAAATGTCTTTACCTTCACCTCCAAGTTAAATGGAAGGTGCCGCAGTATTTGTAAAAAGTTTGCTATGATGTGATAATTGTGTATATTTTTTATATAGTTTAAATTCTTTGTTTTCTAAAATTGTATAACTACCTATCTTCTGTCATCTAATGTTATTTTACTCAATGTGGACTTTTTCTCCCCCGGCCTCCACTGAAAATGGGTTTCTGATCCAGTGAACTTTCCCGGTCTACAAATGTCAATCAATCAATAAATAAGTATTGATGAGGGAAGGGATGAGGATAAGATGGTGAAGGAAATGATGGGATTTGTTGGCTGGTAAGCTGGGGAGTGGTTGTGGGAGAAAGGGTAGTAGATGTGGCTAAAGGTATAGAGGGGAAGAGATAGCCAAACCACACCCCTTCAACCCAATTTAACCTAACTGTAAATCTAAGGCTGGGTAGCAGAGAGGAGCAAGGGTGAATGGAGCAGGTTGAAACAATGAGACAGATCAGAGCACAAAACACAGCAGAAAAAAATGTCTTTAGTTAGAAGCTACCATGCAACAGGTTAATGCCACACAAGAGTCCAAAAACAGAAAAATTGTGTGTGATTCAGTTAACACTTTTACATTACCATGGGTGAGAGAAAACTAAAGTTTTTGGGAGTGGTAGGAGGAAGAAGGTTAAAGATTACACTGTCCATGTTAGTGTGCACACCACTAATACTGAATGTCCCACAGGCTTTAAACTTGTAAAAACTTGAATATATGTGAGAACCGGATAGAACATACACTGCAGTGTCTTTGGGACAATTAATGTAAATCAGTAATCCTGAGAGTTAGCGAGTTTTCAAAGGACCAATGCCAGTGGATGAACTGTAAAGAGAAAAAAATGTACATGCCTAAGAAGGAGAAAGGTGGGTATTTAAGGTAAAGGGTAAACAACGATGGTTATGTTGAGGATTAGAAACCCACCCTTTAGTTTGCACAGGAATGAGCGTGGCCTGCGTTACTGACAAGTCGACGGCCGGAGTTTCAATATGCAAATGTGCTATGATTGACACATAATGCAGATTTGCCCGTGACATCATGCATGCCTTTTAGTTCAGAAGTTACTATGCATGGGTTCTTTTGGGTACTTACTCTTTTAATGTTTAATCAATATCACAGAACTGTTCCATTACTTTGTTATAAGAACTGCAGCATAACACGTCTGATTAACCTGACATAGTGAATGTACTCTAAATATTAACACAGAAATTGCACAGAGAATTTAGGTGAATCTCTGAACCTCCTTGGTTAGAATGGTGTCTGTATAGTTACTACAACACTCAGTTTATGTCATCTTCAGTGCTGTTTTACAATTACTTTAAACAGTATCATCTACATTAGGTAGTTTAAGTTCTTGGCATGTGTATAATTTTATTCTAATCATTAATTGTCAATATCTAAAATGCAATTAAACACCCAATAACATTCTACAGTCACACACCACATCATCCATTGAAAACACAAAACTACTCATAGTAAATATAAAATCATAACCAGCAATTACAGACCTGTCTTACTGTAAATGAAAAAAAGTGAAATGTCTGCCATCAGACAAATGCAGATTTGCAACTTGTGTTTCACTAACATTTCAAATGTTTTCATACAAAATCTACATAGAAACAATGGGAAAGACAGACAAGAAACAATTGCCGGTTGCAATACAGTCATGGCTCAGGGTCTGTATACTGAAAGTCACAACAATGGAGCAAAACTGCTGCATTGGGATTTTGCAAATACTGCAACAGACATGTAGTTGAGAAACACTGAAAACAAGCAAAAGTCATTACAGAAATGAAGTTCTGATCACATGGGAACATCCAATAACAACAACTAAAAAAGTAAAATAAGAAAACCAGACATACTACTCAAAGAAATAGGACATAATTAATAGCTGCACTGACTGATTATACTGAGAGACACAAAGACATACAATACCAATCTCTACAAGCAGAAACTGCAACAATGTGAGGTAAAGACACTCAAAAAGTTCCAACAGTATTAAAAGCAACAGGAATAATAAAAAAAAGATTTTCAAGCATACTTAAATATGCTACCAGTACAAGTAACTCCACACAAAGTACATTGGAAAACAATTCTGACTACACTGCCGGTGTTGTGACCAACACTTTTGGCAAACATCAAAGTCTAAAGCAACACTAATTAATTGAACTGTAGGAATGGGGTCCATTCCTGTCACAGTATCAGAAACCCAAAACCATTTGGATAAGTTAAAAAAGTGACAAGCCATTCAGTATGCAAGGCATTCCAAGTTTCTGTGCATAAAATCAAACTCTTTAAGGTATCACATGACCCTAATACACTAAATTGATACACCAAACATTTACAATACCTTGCAGAGTACAGGTGTTTTAAGCTGCGTATCCAGTGTTACCACATCCATTCCAGTTTCTGGGGATGTGCTTTTTATAAAAAATCCTTTTAGTTTCAAATGACTAGCAACCATTTTTTACTTAGCCTCTTTAGTTGGGTAAGACTCAGTGATCCAAAAAGCCTGTTTTTATGACTGACTAGATTTATGCAGTATACAAGTGAAGGCTTTGAGACAGACACAGCAAAGCGCAATTGCTAGGCATGCTACCAAGTTTTTTAGGACTTTCATAATCCTTAGTACCCAATATACTTGGCATACCATGACACAAAAATTAACACACCAACAGTTTAGCAAAGGCAAACATGGATATGATTTTCACCAACTAATGTATTTAATCTTGTATATAAAATATTTGTATAACTCGCATAAAACACAAGCGATGGTTTGGGCTGTAGGTCACCTGGTATTTTTAACAGAAGGGTCAGTTATCAGCATTTCTCAATTTTTTTGTACATTTCATTTAATAGTATGGTTAGTTTGCACCTGTGATATTGGTTGATTTTCAGGATCAGTAACCCACCCTTCGGTTATTTCTATACTTTGTGAATTTTTCATTTAGAAGTATATACTGCGCAACTGTGAAATTTAGTGGCTTTGGCACGTTATGAATATTCAATCGGCAAAGCAACCAGAATCAGTAAGTAGGTGGGAGGTTGAAACATGGCTATGATGCTATGTGTCAGGCGGGGATTGGGTGGGGCTTGCTACTGCACATCTGGTGGGTTAGCGATCCTTATCTACAGAAAGTAACGAGCGCTATTGCAAGGAAAATAAAACCAAGTGAGCAGAAATATCTGTTAAAAATACAAGGTATGACTCTAATAAGAATATAAAGTAATATAATAGCCCTAATTTCAGGGATTCAAACTTAATTTCTGAAACACTGAGACCAATTTTACATAGAAGCACAGTACATAAACAATAGCAGTAGGACTGGATATCAACATTAAAAACCTTGTTTTTAACAGCTAAAATACCAAGTGCATTACTAGCTTCAAAATAACATAAGTGGTGTCCTCAAGTAGTCATACTTTGTGCAGGCATGGTGTCAGCATTTGTTTTCCACAACTGAGATTAGGTCAACTAATGTAACCCAAACTGTAAAATAACAGATTAACTCATACGCCCCATGCATATTATTAACATGATATATAGAGTCTGAGAACCAAAGTTAGGACTTCAAACTTATTTCACCGGCTACAAAACAGTATTCATCAGATAAATACATACATTTAGCAGTAGTTGAAGATAACCTAATTTACGTGGCAAATACACTTGTATGAGACACAAAGACCCTGCTGTAATCGCTAAAGTAAGTTATTTTAAGATGACATTCAAGCCCCTTGAGAATAAATAAGCTATGTTCAATAGGTTCATAGGTTCATAGGTGTGTACTAGGCTAAGGCCCTGGAGCCTTTACAAGCCTAGCCCATAGGATTACCCTGGCATTGTGCCACCCAACTTTAGTTCTCAGTGCCTCTGTCGAGTAGAGCCACTGGAGTGATCCCTGGGGTGAATTTTCTATTTCCCATCCACTTATCAAGATTTCTCTTGAAGACGGCCAGTGAGGCGCTGCGCTTGACATATATGGGATGTCTATGCCATAGCACGGGCAGTCTCTGGGTATGAACCTGTCCCTCCAGCTTGTTCTGGTGATTGTGGTAATGAGGTTGAGGTCTCTGGAGCATGTAGTGTGGAGGGATTGGGATTTCTTTAGATGTAGCATTTCTAACAGAGCTGGGTCAGACATGGCTTTGTAAGTCAAGCAGAGATTGCCTCTAAGTAGGCGATATGAGACAGAGAATAGTTGGGGTTTTTTGAGTCTCTCCATATAGGGCAAGTGTTTAAGGCCTAAGATCCTCTTTGTGAGGTATTTGTGCGTCCTTTCCAGTTGTTGTAGCTGTCTAGTGAGGTACATGCCAAATGGGGCATTGTACTCGATGATTGGCCTAATGAGGGAAGAGTAGAGGGAGACAATGACCTCTTTCTTCCTGGATGCAAAACCCTTAGTAATGAGATGTGCCACATAGAAGGACTTTCTGACCACAGTGTTAGTTGGAGGGGTAAGCGAGGGCGGGGCTGTTTTATAGTGATGTCAGCAGAAGAATGTTGAGTTTACCAGCTTTGGGCAAAGAAATACACTTGGGTTGAACTGACAAGGCAGACCAGAACACAAAACTGCAGGCATAGCCGGCTTTAGGTACCAGCGAACCCTGCGGTCGCTGGGTGCCCCCTGTTCCTGTGGGTCCCCCAACCATTGCAAGTTATCCTATCTTGATATTTTGCAACATGTCTATCAAACTAACAAAAGCTAGTACAGCAATCTTGTATAAACCAGGTGGGTAATAACTATTATTTATATCTCCTTTAAAATTCAAAGATCTCTCTAGTTATAGGAACAGTGTTTTATCAAGTAACAGTTTTCACAATTCTGTTAAATATTTTACCACTGACATAGTGCCTCTGGCTTAGTTAAACCCTGCTTGGTGGACATTCTCTCCACTAAAAACAACAATATACCAAGCTTTAGGTACCTGCAATACCTGTGGTTGCAAGGGGACCCTTAAAGATCCTTGACTTTGTGGGGCCCCACAAAAGCAGCTGATGGTTAGGAAAAATGAGGAAAAATGTATTAATTACCTGATTATGCTCTTTAACCTGACCAGAGCTGTGGTATGACCCTGTTAGGATAAAGCTGATAATGAACATAGGTAAGGTAAGCAGTAGAACGAACAGTAGGCTGGAGTGACTGATTTGAGTGCAAACATTGTGTTTTCTTTCTTTCATGGAGTTTTATAAATACTGGTAGAGTACCAGATACTACAACTCATCTTCTTTGCAGAAGAATTCAGAACAATACCAAAAATAATAGATCCCACTCTGATGGACCTCCTACATATCCACAAAACAAACAGCACCAGAATTACCCATTCTAAAGACTTAAACCTTGCCTGTGATATACATAGGACCCACTGGAGAGATAGGGATGTATGTCAGAGACTACCCCGTCTATGGGACAGGCTACCCATCCATGTGAAGCAGAGTTCCTCCCTAGCTCAATTCAAGTGCAACTTGGACAATTGGATGGGACACCAGAAATTCATCCCTGGTTTGGCACCTATGTCTTTAATGGACACAGGCAACCTGTAAATGTATTCATCTCCCAAGTCCCTGCTTACACTTATCAAGGGTATCAGGACTTGTCAGGGATTTGGGATGCACGGCTAGGCTTAACAAGGCCCTTGTGGTCGTTAGCCTAGTAAACACCTATGAACCTTTGAATAAAGGCTCAAAATCAGGAACACATTTTAAATATTACTCTAATTCACTTAAAAAGTTAATCAAATAACACCCTTTGGATCAGCATGCACTTTTTGGACAATAGGAAGTATAAACATCTAACCTAGCCACTGGGAATGCACAAGTCAGTGCATTTCTTTGTGCCGGTCCAGAGCCCGGATAAATGGGGAGGGTCGCGTCAGGAAGGGCATCCGGTGTAAAATTTTGCCAAATCATGCATGTGGACAACAGTACAGATATACATACTGGATCGGTCGAGGCCCGGGTTAACAACGACCATCACCAGTACTGTTGGCCAACAAGGTGCTGGCAGAAATTGGACTACTACTGGCTGAAGGAGGAGAAGAGGGAGAAGGCATGCCAGAAGGCAGGTAAAGGCTAGGACTGTGGTAGTGAGGGTCGGAACTTTGAATGTTGGCAGTATGAGTGGTATGGGGAGAGAGCTAGCTGATATGATGGACAGAAGGAAGGTTGGTATATTGTGTGTGCAAGAGACCAGATGGAAGGAGAGCAAGGCTAGGTGTATCGGGGGTGGGTTCAAATTGTTTTATCATGGTGTGGATAGGAGGAGAAATGGCGTAGGGGTTATCCTGAAGTATGCTAAGAGTGTTTAGGAGTTGAAAAGAGTGTCGGATAGAGTGATGTTTATGAAGCTGAAAATTGATGGTGTATTGATGAATGTTGTTAGTGCATATGCTCCACAAATTGGGTGTGCGATGGATGAGAAAGAAACATTTTGGAGTGAGTTGGATGAAGTGGTGATGACTGTACCCAAGGGTGAGAGAGTGGTGACTGGAGCAGATTTCAATGGGCATGTTGGTGAAGGGAACAGAGGGGATGAGGAAGTGATGGGTAGGTATGGTGTTAAGCAAAGAAATACAGAAGGTCAGATGATAGTGGATTTTATGAAAAGGATGGACATGGCTGTGGTGAATACGTATTTTAACAAGAGGGAGGAGCACAGATGATAGTGGATTTTATGAAAAGGATGGTCATGGCCGTGGAGTATATGTATTTTAACAAGAGGGAGGAGCACAGAGTGAGATACAAGAGTGGAGGAAGATGCACACAGCTGGATTATATCTTATGTAGAAGGGCCAGTCTGAAGGAGATTGGAGACTGTAAAGTGGTGGCAGGGGAAAGTGTAGTTAGGCAGCATAGGATGGTGGTTTGTAGGATGACACTGGTGATCAAAAAGAGGAGGAGGAGTGTGAGGGCAGCACCAAGGATCAAATGAAATTGAAAAAGGGTATTTGTGAGGTGGAGTTCAGGGAAGAGTTAAGACAGGCACTGGGTGGCAATGAAGAGAGACCAAATAGCTGGATAACTACAGCAGAGCTAGTAAGGGAGATGGCTAGAAAGGTGCTTGGTGTCATCTGGAAAGTGGAAGGAGGACAAGGAGACCTGGTGTTGGAATGAGGAAGCACAGGAGAGTATACAGAGAAAGAGGTTGGTGAAGATGAAGTGGGATTGTCAGAGAAATGAAGAAAGTAGACAGGAGTATAAGGAAATGAGGTGCATGGCAAAGAGAGAGGTGGTGAAGGCTAAGGATAAGGCATATGAAGAGTTGTATGAAAGGCTGGACACTAAGGAGGGAGAAAAGAACCTGTACCAATTGGCTAGACAGAGGGACCGAGCTAGTAATGATGTGCAGCAGGTAAGGGTGATAAAGGATAATGAGAGAAACATACTTACAAGCGAGGAGAGTGTGTTGAGCAGATGGAAAGAGTACTTTGAGGGGTTGATGAATAAAGAGAATGAGAGGGAGAGAAGGTTGGATGATGTAGGGATAGTGAATCATGAAGTGCAGTGGATTAGCAAGGAGGAAGTAAGGATAGCTATGAAGAGGATGAAGAATAGAAAGGCTGTTGGTCCAGATGACATACCTGTGGAAGCATGGAGGTGTTTAGGTGAAATGGCAGTGGAGTTTTTAATTAGATTGTTTAATGAAATCTTGGAAAGTGAGAGGATGCCTGAGGAATGGAGAAAAAGCGTTTTAGTACAATTTTTTAAGAATAAGGGTGATGTGCAGAGCTGCAGTAACTACAGAGGGATTAAATTGATCAGTCACAGCATGAAGTTATGGGAAAGAGTAGTGGAAGCTAGGTTAAGAAGGGAGGTGATGATTAGTAGTCAGCAGTATGGTTTCATGCCAGGAAAGAGCACTGCAGATGCAATGTTTGCCATTAGAGTATTGATGGAAAAGTACAGAGAAGGTCAGAAGGAGTTGCATTGTGTTTTTGAGGACTTAGAGAAAGTATATGATAGGGTACCTAGAGAGGAGTTGTGGTATTGTATGAGGAAGTCGGGAGTGTCAGAGAAGTATGTAAGAGTGGTACAGGATATGTACGAGGGTAGTGTGACAGCAGTGAGGTCTGCGGTGGGAGTGACAGATGCGTTTAAGGTGGAGGTGGGATTACATCAAGGATCAGCTTTGAGTCCTTTCTTATTTGCAATGGTAATGGACAGGTTGTCAGATGAGATCAGACAGGAGTCCCCGTGGACTATGATGTTTGCAGATGACATTGTGATCTGTAGTGAGGGTAGGGAACAGGGGGAGGAGACCCTGGAGAGGTGGAGATATGCTCTAGAGAGAAGAGGAATGAAGGTCAGCAGGACTAAGACAGAGTATATATGTGTGAATGAGAGGCAGGATCAAAGAATGGTGACGATGTAGGGAGTAGAGGTGGTGAATGTGGATGAGTTTAAATACTTGGGATCAACAGTTCAGAGTAATGGTGAGTGTGGAAGAGCGGTGAAGAAGAGAGTACAGGCAGGATGGAGTGGGTAGAGAAGAGTGCAAGGAGTGATTTGTGACAGATGAGTACCAGTAAGAGTGAAAGGGAAGGTCTGCAAGAGGGTAGTGAGACCAGCTATGTTATATGGGTTGGAGACAGTGGGCAGGATTCACAAAGCCTCCGTGTAAGAGTTATAACTCATACACGGAGGCTGCAGTTAAACAGAGTGATGTCAGCATGCTCTGCATATTCATGAGAGCATGCTGAATCACACCAAAGTCTAACACGGTCCGTGTAAGACAGTAGGGGCCGTGTCCGTAGGCCGAGCCCTGTAAGCGGACACGCCCCCAGAAGAGTAAAAGTGCCCAAAGTAAGCACCCACGCCAGAGTCCATGGAAATGTGAATAAACACAACACATGTCCCCACAGACTACGAACATAAAAAGTACAAATGAACATCACATCATTTTTTTTAAATTGTAAAGATGTTTAACCGTGAGTGTGCTCATATGCGCGAGCATGCCCGTAGCGCAGCTATAGTTAGTAGTCAGTGAGAAAGCATATAAGAACTAAATATGCAAAGTAAACCAAGAAGCAATAGCGTAGCGGTAGAGATGTCGGCTGAAGAGCAGGCATTCATGGTTCGAGCCCCCACAACACCAATTTTTATTTTTAGCAAAATAAGCACAAAACAAGTCCCTGACAAATATGTACACATAAAATCACATTTTATGTAAAATGTAATGAAATAGCCCATTTATATTGAAGAAATTTGAGGTAACAAAGCAATAGAAAATGCCAGATGTGCCCATAGCTGAGCTACAGTTTAACAGGGTGAGTGCATCTGCCCGTAGGTGAGCAGTGGTTTAACTGGTGCAAAATGAGTGCCTGTAGCTGAGCAGTGGTTTAACACGCTGAATCTATGTGCCCCTAGCTGAGCTGAGCATAATATGCATGCCGATAGCCAAATGAGGCTTAAACCAGCATACCCCGTTTGCGTGGAGCTGCGCACCGCGCAAACAAGCTAACCGATGGGCAACGTTGAGCAAGCCGTATCAAAACTGCCTTTACACAGACACACCCCTCAGCTTGTCTAGACAGTCATAAAAAATAAAAAGTAGTGGCCAAGTTCGAACCCAGGATACTATACACCATAGTCAAGGTACCAAACCACTAAGCCATGACAGCAGTACCTATAAATGCAATAATAGCTAAAATATAGGAATGAATACAAACTGGAGCATGACAATGCAGGTTTACTGAAGTTGATACAATTCCAAAATGGCCAATCAAAGATATGTGCGGGAAAAACGGACTATATAAGCCCCATAGGCGGGAATACACAGCATAAACGATTGTAGAACTGAACTGCAGCCAGAATGACAGGAGTAGGAGAGGGTAGTTGCTTTTGAGCATAGAGGTGGGGCATTGAGGAGTCCAGGTACATGGTCTGGCTCCTAGTCCACAATCATGAGGCCCAACTCATGCAGGGCCAGGTCCTCTGGGGAGCATACAGGGCTGAGGCGTGGGACCGGTTGGCTCATGATCTCACCAGTGCCACAGGGATTCCAAGGACTGGTGAGCAGGTCCGTCACCACCATGCGGACCTGAAGAGACGCAAGCAGGACCAACTGAACCTTTGGATCCAGGAGGCCCGGCAAATGCCCAATGCCCCACTACTGAGTAAGTTACATGTAATTATGTATGTAAGAAATTAAACTAGCTGATATTATGGAGATGTGTATTCCAATATTACTTCATTTATATTACAGCTGCAGGTGTCTGTTCTGCAAACCGCAGAGCCTATGGTGATAGGCTGGTGCGGTTGCGCCACCAGGCAGGTCAGTAATCCACTACCAGTAACTGTAAAGAAATATAAAAGTATGACAATCAGCAAAAGAGTGCAGTGTAGTCACTAAGGAATAAAATGTGCAAGTAACAGTGTGAAAGTGTCTGCAAGTATTGCTTGATTACAAAAGTGTGTTGCAGCCTGTAAGCCAAACAGAAAAATGAAAATGTCTGACATAAATTCTGAAATAAAAATGCCCCACCTGTAAGAAAATAGTACACAACCTGCAGCAGGCTGAAAAGTATAGCTGCAGAAGATGATGAAATCACATGTGTGAAATATATCCCTGTTGAAATACTGAAACATGACAGAAGTGAGACTGCTGGAAAGGATTGTAATAACTACAGGTAAAACATGTCAATAAAGCCTAGAAGTAAGTACCATCCTGAATAGTAAAATGAAAACAAGTGAGAGAGTGTGAGAAAGTGTCATGAATCCAGCAATACAGTAGTAATAACCCCTGAATAAAGTATACTGCAGTCAAGACAGAAAGAAATGCATGTGAGAATCAAAACCAAGCAGCGAAATCTGTTCAAAGTGTTGCTGCATCTGGAATGTGTATCCCAAAATCTGAATATGTTGCTCTCAGTCTGCAATATGCAGATAGTATGATTGACCGATATACCAAACATCCACACTTGTCTATAGCTATATAAAGCAAATGTAGTAGGATGATGTAGCTGAACAAAGCTAGATATGAATGTGTATGAAGAACAATAAAATGTATATTGATGTTGCAGTAACAGTCCTATCACCAAGTTGAAATAGTTATCATATAGGAAACTGTAGTTAGAACAGTAGTGTGTATATATCTGTAGCTATTAGAAACGTACAGCATATGTATTGGTATTTGAAGGTGATAATATTATTTTCTTCACCCCACCCTATAACCACATATAACCCATTCCATGTGAAAATGGTATGTGCAATCACAATTAACACCCCTGGACGTTTGTCCTGTTGGGTCATATATATTTGCATGCCCGTTGAAGCATCTGCCCTATTCATACATCCAAACCTGATGGCCTGTTGCCATCAATTAACCCTGCATGTTGTTGGACTCTGTATTGCTGTTCAAATTATGCATGTGTTATGCACGCTGTTCAATGGTGTGAATATCTGGGTGTTTGGTTAATGGGAATACTAATGCATGCTGTTACAACTAATTGTGAATGGTATTATATGTCACTAACCCAAACTGTCATGACATAATGCAAAACATAGGATGACAGGGAAGGTGGGTTCCAGCAGACCCACCTCTCCCACCTCAGCTGGCGAGTGCACCTGGCACTAGTGCCCAGTCTGGACCCTCCTCCGGTGGCCCTGTGCCACCTGCAGGTGGAAGCACTGCAGGGGATGGGGCTCGCCCCCCCTCTGCAAGTGTGGCCGGAGGAGAACCACCACTCACCCTCCGTAGCATCCGGACTGTGGTGCGTAGGGAAATTCAGGACTCTGTTCTCGAGCCCCTATGCCAGCTTGAGGCACGGGTGGCACAACGTACGGGCATGCCTGTTGCCCAGCCTACACAGCCCCCAGCACAGCCCCATCCTGGGCAGTGAAGGAACAGTGGCAACTGCCTATGGGTGGGGATATCAGTACCACTGTTGCCATCTGTGGGCTCATGTTCTCTGGATATCCAAACCTCCGTCCCCGTCAATTGTGTAACCCCCCCACACGTGTCATACACCGCCCCTGTATGCGTCTTGTTTGTCTTGTCTGTTTACCTACCCAACCTACCTCCCCAGCTGTACCGACTTCCTTCACCTGACATACCACTCTCACCTGAAAAAAAAAGGGCACTCTGTACCCACAAAAAAATTACGCCCCATACATAGCTGCCCATTCCGCACACATGTCTGCTGGACATGGAAACTATCAATTACAATTGGCTGTAAAACAAGTATTATTGTTGTCCTAACACCTCTCTCAGGGGTGGAAGGTTTCAAATGTCACACCAAATTACATACATATGCACAGCTGTTGCTGATGAAGAAATGGGCAGCTATGGGTCTTACCTACATCCCTCCTGCAAATCCCAAGCTTGTTTCCCTACTGTCTTACCCTCTTTGTGACCCCTTTTCACCACTTTCCTGTCTCCCCATTTTCATTTCTTTCAAAGAAAATAGCGCGGGTGTGCGCCAGAGTAAGCACTGTTAAGCGGTTGTAAGCGGGTGTGCGCGTGTGTGCGTGGAGCTAACTGCCAGTGCGCATGCGTGAGCTCCGTGCAAACCAGCGCTAACCCGGTTACAACTGCTTAAAAGTGCCTTAGTCACTTTGATTGACAGGTCCTGTACTCACTTCAAAAGCAAAATAAAATCCCACTGTCAGTCCCGAAGCCAGGACCTTGGAAACACTAGTCTGTATGACCTACCACTAAGCCATGACTCTTATACAAGAACATTGTGCTAAAATAAATATAACATGTAATAGTAGGGATGAAATAATAGGGATGAATGTAAAGGGAATATAGGATGTGTAGTACCCAAAGCATGTCATGTAGAATTACTGTCAAAACTACTGGATTCCCATAATAGTAGTGTGTGAACAGAAACAGCCATGCTAGTTGTTAGCTTGTAGATAATAATGTCGGTTAATGTACATATATAAATGTATGTATGTGTACATACATATATAAATATATATATATATATATATATATATATATATATATATATATATATATAGTTGTAGGTGTCATTGTGCATACACACTTACTACAGGGAACAGGAGAGAGGAATGGAGAAATGTGAATCTACAACACAGCCTGAATCATGAGAGAGATACTAACCTTTACACTCACAGAACAGTGTCCACAGCATACCAGCATGGTCCCCACCCTTACAATCTGAAAGGGCAACACCTATCTCACATACCCTTTTATAGCACTGACCTGAAATCACAGTGAGAACTGCAATCAGTACACAACTGGCTGTATGCAATTAGCAAATGCTGGCTTACAATTGGTGCAGAGGCCATCACATGGACCTATGCAGATACCTACAAAAGCATCCAGTGCTAACACTCCACACATGCAATACATTCATTGCACTGTCTGGAAGCAGACAGAGGGAGAGAGAAAACTGAGAGAGAGAGAACAAAAAAAAAAAACCCTACACACTGTGACTCTGTGACTCTAAGCTGTCAGCAGTGACAGTAGCAACAGGAATCAGAAGCAGTGGTAACACAACCAGCTGTGACAAACACAGGTAATGCAAAGTAGCAGGTTAATAGTGTGCATACTGTGAACCCTCCAAATGTGTCATAGGTCTGTATCTATAGGTATGTCCATGTGATATGTTGTGTGTACGTAGTTCCACCAAAAGGGGATGACCATACATTACATGTCAATCAGTGTTAGGCCATGATCATGGCAGCAGTTGTCTGTGCGTTGCCCTCAGCAATGGCTGTAGTGACTGCTTTGAAAGGTCAGCCAGGTTCAAAAGGCAGGATCAGCCCATCACAAAGGCACACTGGCTGGGAACAAGTGTCTGCAGGTACCCAATATCACTGCGTATGCATCCCATACTGCATAATTCCATAGCTTAGCAGACCAGGCCAGTTATGCATATGATGTGGTAGTTCCCAGGGTCAGTCGAGGTGCCTCCTTAGTGGTGTGGGACCACTGTCACTGTATGCCACTGTCCAGGTACATATCCTGTAGTGCGCCAAGATAAATTATCAGTGTTATATGCGGTTGTATGTCCTCTTGGAGTGCAGGTAGCACACATCCAGGGATACCATGAGGTCACAGTGATGCTGTGTGTTCTGCTCTGCTGAGGGCGGCCCTCACCTGGACATGTGAGATGATAGGGAGGTTACATACAGCTGTGATAACTATTTCAACTGGTGGGGGAGAAGGAGGGGGGATACGTGCACTGAACCTGTCTGCAAGACTGTTGCCAATATCTGTGTGTTTGGTGAATGTTAAGTAGGTGTGTATTAACACAGAGCATATCTGAGGCATTTGGTCCATATGTGTAACATAACTGAAGAAGGCCTTGTGGTCATCCATAGTGTTTGTGGCCATTTCCCTCCCAGAGTAGGCCGTGGCCATTGTTATGAGGGACTGTAGCATAGTACCAGTGCTGACCACAGATGCCTTCCCTTAATGTGAATCTGCTCTGTCCTGCAGTAGCCTCCTGCTATTGTTATACAATCTGCCTCTGTCTGGGGTCCACAGGACAGGATGCCTAACCTTTGTGCATCGGGTCTGGGTTAGAAATGTGTGTGCAAGTTCCATGCAGTCTGTGGCATGTCTGTGGTAAGCATTTGCAAAGGAGTCAGCAGTGTGGGTTGTGGCTTCCACTGGCCCAGTGTGCTGCATGGATACCATCTCAGTCCTAACAAGTGAATAACTGTCTAATCACATACATATCAATGTAGTCCACTGTGCTGGTGGTGGTGGTGGTGGGATGTGTATATCCAGGCCGAGTAACTTGTGTCCACATCACACTAGTGGATGGTGTCCCACATACAGTACCTTGGGATGAACCCCCA
Source organism: Protopterus annectens (assembly GCF_019279795.1). Classification (NCBI taxonomy): domain Eukaryota; kingdom Metazoa; phylum Chordata; order Ceratodontiformes; family Protopteridae; genus Protopterus; species Protopterus annectens. The sequence continues at coordinate 1,876,566,801 of NC_056741.1, forward strand.
GAGTGAGGTTGTGCATTGGACCTGTCAGTGTGTGCTGACCGATGGGGCATGCTACTATGTTGTGTTGAATGTGGCAGGTATTGTTGCACAGGTGTTGGCTGAGCACTGATATCTGGCCATGTACCTGTGTATCCACCACGACACACACACACATGCAACATATGGGAGTTGTAGTATATCACTACACATGAGTATCATGTATAGTATGTGTGCCATATATTGCTGACATAGTCTGCTGATATCCAGTTTGTGTTCTCTTCCAGGGAGATGGTGCATCAGTGTAATCCCACCTACTCTCCAGCGGAAGATGAGGAGATCCACCAGAGCCTGGTGCGGGAGTATGACATCCTGTTTTCCCACACCAGTCAGAATCAGCAGGAGAGGGCTGCACTGTGGCAAGACCTTGTCCGTAGGGTAAATGATATTGGCACGCATAATAGGACATATGAGCAGGTACGACATCACTGCAGTGATTTAATCTGAAGTGTCCATCAGCGTGCATCAGATATCCACAGGAAACAGGTTGCCACAGGAGGTGGGGTGGCCACACATCCCCCCTCACCAGACTGGAGGGGCTACTCCTAAGTGTTGTGGCTCCAGCCCCGAACAGCAACAGCAGTACACCTGCATCATGATGGAGGCTGGATCCACACAGCAGCACGACATGGAGCGTGCAGGTAATATGCCATATGTACACTTGACTGTTCTGTACACTGTTAGTTTATGCGTGTGTAAGGTGTGTCCGTGGTATGTATCTGTCATCATAGTATGTAATTGTGCATGTGTGATACTGGCAATATCAGCAGCTGGCGTGTGAAAGGCAACTGGTGTACTACTGCACTGTATCATATGCAATATCAATGGCACAGTTGTGCCCACTGACATTAATCTCATCATTTCTGCAGGTCCCTCTGGGGTTACAGCAAGGCAGGCCATCCATGCTGGTGAGTGTGTTTAACATAACCTATAATAGTCCTGATAATGCTAGTAACAGTAGTGTAACTCAGTAGTGCTCTGTGTGTATACTGCGGGGTGTGCATGTGTGCAGGTGTGCCTGTGCCCATGTGTGCATGTGTGCATGTGTGCAGGTGTGCCTGTGTCCACGTGTGCATGTGTGCATGTGTGCCTGTGTCCACGTGTGCATGTGTGCATGGGTGCCTGTGTGCCTGTGTGCATGAGTGCATGTGTGCATGTGTACATGTGACCACGTGTGCATGTGTGAATGTGTCCATGTGTGCATGTGACCACATGTGAATGTGTGCATGTGTGCATGTGTCCATGTGTGCATGTGTCCACATGTGCATGTGTCCACGTGTGCATGTCTGCATGTGTGCCTGTGTGCATGTGTGCATGTGTGCATGTGTACACGTGACCACGTGTGCATGTGTCCATGTGTGCATGTGACCACGTGTGCATGTGTCCATGTGTGCATGTGTCCACGTGTGCATGTGTGCATGTGTGCATGTGTCCACGTGTGCATGTGCCCACGTGTGCATGTCTGCATGTGTGCATGTGTGCATGTGTGCCTGTGTGCATGTGTGCATGTGTGCCTGTGTGCATGTGTCCACGTGTGCATGTGTGCATGTGTGCCTGTGTCCATGTGTGCATGTGTGCATGTGTCCATGTGTGCATGTGTGCATGTGTGCAGAAGTGCATCACTGGTAACAATGTCTGGAGACTGTAAACTGTGTTTCCTGTCTTCCTCCCACAGGTTCTGGTGCTGCTCTGGTGACCTGCAGCAGGGAACCTGAATCTTGTGCCACGGGTACTGGTAATGATGATATTTGTGTAATGGTACAGGAAGGTGTGTCAGGGCCCGCCATTGGTCAGCCAATTGACAGTACACAGCTGTCAACCCCATCATTGCGCACAATCATCCTGCCAGTACATCCTTTGTCACCATTGTCCCTAGGTGATGGACAGGATACACCGGGCATAGACCAGGGTAATGTGGTACCTGTGGCACATGCATCCCCACACAGCAGCCATGGGTGGGGTCCTCCGATGGTACCACACAGACAGTTGCCCATGGGTTCTCGTGGGAGCATCCGTGGGCGTACTGCCTTTGGCCGATGTGCCCAAAGAGGTCTGTCAACCTCAGCTATGTTTTGGACTGTCATGCAGGCACAGTTGCATATGGAAAGGTACACCAGATAGGGTCTGAGGGAGCTGAGAGCATGTCGCACAGCCATGACAGACAGTATGCGTGACATTGCGGATGCTATCCGTAATTTCACCGATGTCATAGACAGACGTTGTGGGGACAGATTACAGCAGTTCCACAACCAAATGTCCATGAGCCAGGGCAATGGTGGGCATTTGCGGCATCGACGTGGCTGTATGCCGGCAACAGCAGCAGCTGGCAGTTGGTGTGGACGACAACAGGCTTGCGCATGCCCCCATAGTGCCAGCAGCAGCCCCAGCAATGCTGGGTCTGTGCTGTCATCGGAAAACCCCAGGAGACCACATGCACGTGGCTCTGGACAGTCCCAACAGGGACCTGTGTCCAGTCAACACACTCCCGCTTCTGATGACAGTACCCAGTCTGGCTTAGTACTGGATATGGTCCGTAGCACCCCTGCCAGGCACAGGTACCGTGTCCATGCCCACAGACACTGATCTGTATGACTTGCCAGGTGCAGTCTGCGGCTGTCCACAAACCCCTGTATATGACAGCCATGAGGTGGAACTGTGTGTGTGCATACACACATGTGAAATGTTAACACCTAGGGCGACCACATACACGCACACACTGCACCAACACTGCCCCACCCTGTACTGCTGCCCCTCACCAACACACATACACACACATGTCAATTGGTGGTATCAGTGGCTGACTCAGGCATACCTAATTCATACCCTGTGCATATGATGACACTGTGCCACCTCCTGCAATCTCCAACATCATTGCGGGAACAGGTAAACACGTTGCTGATGCACAGGGTGACTACATAGAAGTGTATTAGTAGTATCATGTTGGTAACAGTACAGTGTGCTGCTATGACTGTGTGTATATCCCAGCATGCCTGCTGCAGTAACTGTATGAATGTCCTGAATTGTTATCTGCACCCATAGTACATACAAAAGTGTAACAGCTGCACATAATTGCATGCCGGTGGTAAGGTTGTCAACAGATAGCCGCATACATGGGTAGCACAGGGGGGAAGCTAACGCAAGTAGTGATATGCAATGGTGGACATGTACAGTAATGGTGTCAATTGCCCACAACGACTATGCAATGTGGATGTTTGCGCAAGTAGATATGTGTGCAGTACCAATGTAATCCAAATCACAAATAACTATGACATAATATCAGTTCTACCATGGGCATCTGCACTGTGTATTCCTGGGTACATGTTGATAGTGCCTACATATTTGCATTGTTACTTACTGTTATTGTTACCCCTTCTTTGTTGTACAATGCACTACTTCCAGCCCTGCTTACTGTAGCTTTGTTTGCATGCTTGTTCATTTGGGGTTCCCTGGAACACTGCTTACACCTGCAATGCAGAGTTACAGTGCTTCTGTAGACTCCTAGTGACATCTGCATAGCGTCATCATTATGTCAACTTTACACATGACAGAACGTCACTGTCTGTCCTGTACGCATGTACATTGCCTGTGACACATTGCACATGTCTTACCTGGCATTTACCCACGTGTGCAGTCATATATGCCAGTGCTATGAAACAGTAGCGGTACACCCACACATACACACTTTCAGTATGTTGTTCCCCATTGGCCCTATGTGTTGGTACTCACCATGGCAATCACACTACTAGGGTAGCATGTGCAAAGGTAACCTGTGAATTGCCTCTATGGTCCAGTTGTGGTTTATGTGAGTCATGTGGCAATGTCACAGCTGCCACATGTATGCAGTCAGCCATCACCCTTGGCCAGGAATGTACAACACATGTGTGGGATGCCACCACACAGCTAATCTGGGGACTGAGCTCTCTGAACCCAGTAATGCCATACCCTGTCAGGTGGCATGTCATATATACTACATCCTGGACAAACTTCAACCCCAATCCCTGCTGCTACTATTGATAAAACCCCTGAAGATGTTTCTGATAGTTTTGACCAATTCTTTACTGAGACATTTCAAGCCCTAGCTAGCCATCTACCTCCTAGCTCCCCTGGTTCTGAAAGTAGCACCCCTAGAAACCTACTTGCGTTCAGCTGCCAACCAGTCACCACTTCACTTCTCCGTACCTTGATTGAAAAAGTAAAACCCATTACACTTTCTGCTGATCAACTCCCTGCCGAGTACCTACAAAAATCAGCTGATGCTATTGCTTACCCCGTCTCAAAACTAATCAAACGAACCATGGTAGAATCTAAATTTCATATACAAAGTTCCCCTGCACGTAGGGAGTTGCACGGCTTAAAAAAGGATAAAGAAGAGAAACACAAGCCAGCAACAAGTGAGCCGTCAGATAATGAGTAGTTTATTTAAAAAACTACTGTAGCAACATGAAAAGCTCTTTAAACAAACCGGTTTCGGCCCGGATTTAACCTAGCCTTCTTCAGTGTTAAACAAAAAAGCCAATCATCATGTGATTTTATACATTCATCAAAAATGGTTGATTGGTTGACAGGATTTGCTGTACTCATGAATATTCATTAAATATATTGTATAGCTGTATTATGTATAAGTGTATGTTTATATAAATGCTTTATATAAACATACACTTATACATAATACAGCTCAATTTCACTTTGTAATTATTGATAAACTTATTGGTGATAGAACTAATAAATGTGGCTGGCATAAAAAACTTGATGTTAAAGAAAAGAAATGGATCACCAAACTTGGTGCTCTTTTCAGCCCAGGGCTTAATGAATATTTATAAAAAATCTTGTTAGCATATATTTAATGAATATTCATGAGTACAGCAAATCCTGTCAACCAATCAACCATTTTTGATGAATGTATAAAATCACATGATGATTGGCTTTTTTGTTTAACACTGAAGAAGGCTAGGTTAAATCCGGGCCGAAACCGGTTTGTTTAAAGAGCTTTTCATGTTGCTACAGTAGTTTTTTAAATAAACTACTCATTATCTGACGGCTCACTTGTTGCTGGCTTGTGTTTCTCTTCTTTAGAATCTAAATTTCCCACCATCTGGAAAATATCCTATGTAATCCCACTTCACAAAGGAGGCAGCTCTACTGAATTCTCCAGTTATAGGCCAATAGCTATACTCTCTCCACTTGCAAAGATTGTGGAAACTTTATTCATAGACAATTCATGCACCACCTAATCCAAAATTGCCTTATGGCAGACACTCAGCATGGCTTCCATCCTCATCACAGCACTACTTCAAGCCTACTAGCCTTTACTAACACCATAAACCATACTTGCAACACTAATTATATATCCTCAGCCCTCTTTTTGGATCTTTCCAAGGCATACGATATGGTTGATCACCAACTTGTAATCCACACCCTGCAAACATTCTGTCTAGATACTGGAGCCTTCCAATGGTTTCAATCCTCCCTGCATGGTCGACAGCAGGCTGGCCTCTGGCAGAACAAACTCTCTAACCTTCTACCTAACACCCTCAGAGTACCACAAGGCTGTATACTAGGGCCCTTGCTGTTCTCCATCTTCATTAACGACCTTTATACTGTCATCCCAAAAGTCAGCTGTATCCAATATGCTGATGACTCTACTCTGATCTGCTCAGCCACATCTCCAGTAGAGTTATGGTCAGCTACCCAGACCACCTTTAATACAATAGAAAACTGGCTTTCTGAACATCGTCTGATCCTAAATCCCCAAAAAACTAAACTGCTGTTATTTCACCAATACGTAGGTCTACCGCTTTCACCTTTACCATAACATCAACTGATGGCACAATAATCTCCCCTGACCCATCTACTAAACTATTAGGTGTCATCATAGACAATAATCTCAAATGTGACCTACATGTTAACCAAATTATCAAAGCCATCAATAAAAAACTAGGGTCACTTTACAGAATAAAAGCCTTCCTAATCCCTCCAGCTAAAATTGCCATAGCTCGCTCACACCTTCTTTCAACCCTTCTGTATGCATCCCCTCTACTCTTGAATATGAACAAGACTGTCCTTAACAAACACTCAATTTGCTACAACCACATTGCCAGGTTTGCCACTGGGCTGCCTTATAGGACACATCATTGCATCAATCTAAATCAGCTTGGTTGGCTTGAACTACCCAGCCTAATACAGTATAACCAACTGATTATGGCCTATAAAATCCTCTATAATCCGGACAATACTCCTGCACTTCAAATATTATCACCCCCTATAACAATCCTAGACCGTTTCGATCCTCTAACAAACTACTAATTCAGACTAGCAAATTTAATAACACAGCCGGTGATTCTCTCTTTGCAAACTCTGTAAGTAGATCCTGGAACTCACTTCCAGCTGATATTACCTTACTTTCCACCTTAGGTCAATTTAACACTAGACTCAAACAACATTTGTCACTTAACTCGCTATGTCAATGTATCAAGCCTGGCTAACCTGAATGTGTACAATCTGTTAACCAGTTTACTGTGTAATTTAATTTAATCCTGACTTGTGCTCAGGACTAACTTTAACCTGTGGAACATGTTTAACTTGCTTACTTATGTAATCTCTGTAAATAATCTGTTTGTAATATGTAATGCTGGTATTATGTAATGCTGTATCTGCTTACCCTTGTAGCTTTTCTCCCCGGGCCTCCGCTGGAAATGGACATGCATCCAGTCGGACTATCCCGGTCAACAAATGTAGGATAAATAAATAAATAAAATATATTACAGTGACTACAATACAAGTCAGACATTGACACACACTGACAGCATGCTGAACACACTGGGGCATATGTGGAGACTCAGAATAGCATCCTGCCTGAGCATCACACACCTCCGCAGCTGGCACACAGGCATATGTTCCGTCAGAACAGAGCACATGCCACACATGGCACACACATCCCGTGTGCCACACACTCACAGCCTGTAGGGCTACACAACACACCTGCAACAGACATGTCAGGTACCTGTCTTGGGTGCTGCACTGGGGTCCCGCTCAACAGGCTGTATCTGGTGAAGGTCACAGTGATATGCCTCAGGGGCACTATGGTCCACCACAGAACACATGCATACAGGTCAGCCAGAGGCATGGACACATATGACTCACTCATTGACCATGCCAGTATGGCTGACCTGAGACATACCTCCCTGGACTACATGATAGGGAACATAGAATGGATCTCTCAGCATGTGGCACAGGCCAGTATGAGCCTGATCTTGGTTGCCAACATACCCTCACCAGGTATGCTACCACTATATGTGGGAAGGGTGTTGTATGTCTACATTATGCTCAGTCTCCAATGTCATTAGTAGGGTATCCGCTGGCTGTCAACGTGTGCTTACATGCTAGGGAAGCCACAATGATGTGCAAGGGTCATCTTGCACGTGACACCCATGGCCCGATGTATAATGGCAAAGCTCCTTGATACACACATATTGCCTTATGCTGCAGGACACGGTTTACATAGCCACCTCCATGGGTATCACACAGGTTAGGACACTAACAGTGCTGCTACACAACAACAGTGGTGTACACCGCAAGATGCATGCACCGGACACTGTCCTCAGCACGGTGAACTGCAATGTCTGTGCAGTACCAGATTCCTGATTCATGGCTCACAGGTGTTACCCATCACTGACAGGTTATGCCCCATACCATGCCTGTCGTCCCCTACACATGTAACACATGTACAGGGGGGTGGTATCCCAAGGCACCACAGATACACACACCTCCAGGTTGTTGGCACAGCACAAAGCATCAGGGCCTAATCATGTGCAGCTAACAGTGTGTCGGACTGCCATCTGGTTCATAGCCTGGCACACACAACCCTCCCATACACAGGAAGACCACCTATCCTCCATAACAACACTGGCAATATGACAGTCTCAAGAACTGTGTTTATATGGCTGGACTGCATCCAGCCAAACATTGTGCGTGAGCATTACTGTAGCTACAACACACTAGTTGAAGGGTTCACAGCATGTGGTCACTGAATTGCAGTGGAATGACATGTTACCACTACCACAACAGGTGGGAACATGCAGCACCTGTACATTGACTACATGTACACTATATGGCCCAGACCAGATGTGTATCCCCTGCTGTAGGTATTTTACCATATACACCCACACTGTATAGACACATACCACGTGCAGACCCTTCACAATAAGACACAGTCATATTGGTATACATTGCAAATACCATTTATCCACTTGAGGCATGTGTCAGACATGGTAACTACTGCAGGTCACAGGTATTTATGTGTATGTGTCACACACATACATCATGTGTGCAATGCCTTTGCTGGTTTAGGCAATAGCATGCATTGTTATGTACAAAGACCCACACAAGGTCATAATGTGTGACACAACCACATGTGGCAGTTGTGGGTTACCAAAACATACCTATCTGTACTCTGACAATGGTAATAGACACAGTAGCAGAGCACACTATTGGCATTACTAGCCAACTAGCCCTGTTTGGCAGTGCTGATAGTGTGGTGACATCCCCTGTGTTTACTGGGGGAATATGCAGCATCTGGTGTATTGTAGTATTTGCCAAAAGGATCTGTTCTCTTACACTTGCATTTACACACACCCTACTACCCCCACGCACACACATGCACACTTGCCATTTGCAAGATTCATTCCCCTACCTAACTAAGTCACGACGTGTGAGAGAGATGCATTAGCAAAGCGCACTGTTCGGATTACTAGATAGTTTTTCTTCTCTGGCTGTACTTATAGGGTGCTGACAACATCAGTATTTTGAAAGGGTAATTTGCATCAGGTAGTGTGATCTCCTGATTGCCAAAACTAACATGTTTTTTTATACGGAAATGCACACACACAAACACTTGCAGGTTTCAAACCCCTACCTAAATATGTTATGGCACTTGGAAGTGACGCTGTAGCAGGTTGCGCTATTCTGAATACTGGCAGACGTTTCTTCTCCAGCTGTATGTATAGGGTGCTGTCATCATCACTGTTTGGAAAGGGTAATGTGCATCATGTAGTGTTATCCCCTGATTTCAAAAAAGCACATGTTTTTCATACAGAATTGCACACACACAGAGTCCCCACATCCAAACACACACACATGCCATTTACAGGTTTCAAACTCCTACCTAACTATATTATGACATTTGGGAGAAACACATTAGCAGAGTGGACTATTCAAATTACTGGGAGGTTTCCCTTCTCCTGCTGTACTTATAGGGTGCTGACATCATCAGTGTTTAGAAAGGGGAATGTGCATCCTGTCGTGTGTTCTTCTAGTTGCCAAAAGGGATATTTCTTTCATATAGGCTTGCACACACACTAAGCATTTACAGGATTCAAATCCCTACCTAACTAAGCTCTAACACTTGAGAGGGACGCAATAGCAGAGTGTGCGATTCGTATTACTGGGGGATTCCCTTCTCCTGCTGTACTTATAGGGTGCTGACATCATCTGTGTTTAGAAAGGGGAATGTGCATCCTGTAGTGTGTTCTCCCAGTTGCCAAAAGGGACATTTCCCTCACACAAAATTGCACACACATTAACCCCCCCTCACACATACACTTACAGGATTCAAACCACTACCTAACTATGCTATGACACTTGAGTTGGACGCATTAGCAGAGTGTGTTATTTGCATTACTGGGAGGCTTCCCTTCTCCTGCTGTACTTATAGGGTGCTGACATCATCTCTGTTTAGATAGGGGAATGTGCATCCTGTAGTGTGTTCTCCCAGTTGCCAAAAGGGACATTTCCCTCACACAAAATTGCACACACACTACCCTCCCTCATCCAAACACACACAGTTGCCATTTGCAGGATTCAAACCACTAACCAACTATGTTCTAACACTCGAGTCGGATGCATTAGCAGAATGCACTATTCGCATTACTGGGAAGTTTTCCTTCTCCTGCTGTACTTATAGGGTGCTGACATCATCTGTGTTTAGAAATGGGAATGTGCATCCTGTAGTATGTTCTCCCAGTTGCCAAAAGGGACACTTCCCTCACACAACATTGCACACACACTAACCCCCTCATCCAAACACACACACACTTGCCAGATTTAAACCACTACCTAACTATGTTATGACACTTGAGTTGGACGCATTAGCGGAGTGCGCTATTTGCATTACTGGGAGGCTTCCCTTCTCCTGCTGTACTTATAGGGTGCTGACATCATCTGTGTTTAGAAAGGGGAATGTGCATCCTGTAGTGTGTTCTCCCAGTTGCCAAAAGGGGGATTTCTCTCACACAACATTGCACACACACTAACCCCTCCTCATCCAAACACACACTTGCCATTTGCAGGATTCAAACCACTACCTAATTATGTTATGACTCCTGAATCTGATGCATTAGTAAAGTGTGCTATTCACATTACTGGGAGGTTTCCCTTCTCCTGCTGTACTTATAGGGTGCTGACATCATCTGTGTTTAGAAAGGGGAACGTGCATCCTGTAGTGTGTTCTCCCAGTTGCCAAAAGGGACATTTCCCTCACACAACATTGCTCACACACTAACCCCCCTCATCCAAACACACACACTTGCAGGATTCAAACCACTACCTAACTATGTTATGACACTCGATCGAGTTGGACGCATTAGCGGAGTGCACTATTCACATTACTGGGAGGTTTTCCTTCTCCTGCTGTACTTATAGGGTACTGACATCATCTGTGTTTAGAAAGGGGAATGTGCATCCTGTAGTGTGTTGTCCTAGTTGGCAAAAGGGATACTTCTTTCATACAGTCTTAAACACACACTAACCCCCTCCACATGTACAGGATTCAAACTCCTACCTAACTATGTTATGACACTTGAGAAGGACGCATTAGCAGAGTGCGCTATTCACATTACTGGGTGGATATCCTTCTCCTGCTGCACTTATAGGGTGCTGACATCATCAGTGTTTAGAATCCTGTGCATCCTGTAGTGTGTTTTTCCAGTTGCCAAAAGGGACATTTCCTTCTTACAGCCTTTCACACACACACTGAGCATTTGCAGGATTCAAACCCCTACCTAACTATATTATGACACTTAATGGAGACGCATTAGCAGAGCGCACTATCCGAATTACTGGGCATCTATTTTGCACCTGTAGTATTTATAGGGTGCTGACATCTTTATTTCTACAGAGGTATGTACATGTAGTACTACCTGTCCGGTGGGGGATAGCATATATATGCATTTGCAGCCACCTACATCAGGGTCAGATATGCACATCACACTGGCAGGTTATGTTCTATACCATGCTTTGGGACCACAGGACCTGTAACACACAACACAACCAGTCTAGAACACCACACCCACATCCAGGACACACACTTAGCTTCCCTGGGAACAGTGCCAGGATATGCAGGTGTTCACATACACCATTCCAGTTGTTAACATCAGGTACAGGCATATTGTGTGTGAGAACTACTCAGGCCTCTACCACTTTACCCTACAGCCACTACAATTTGTGGGTCCATGTGCTATGGCAGAACCACACACCAAAGCCACATGGGGAAATACATATTGCAAATGTCCATCTGCAACATGGGTGCTCACTGTTCCACACCAGAGGTAGACCACCATTGTTGATATCTGACCATACCCACCTTTCCCTGGACATCCATATCCCATCTCCACCCCCAGGCAAGGTTGTCACTGCACACAAACTGTATTTAGCACAAGCAGACTCTACACTTGTGAAGACTGGGGTGGACGACTTCAGAGGACCCATGCTGGGGGACTATACTGGCCACTCAGCATAATCCTTGACAACTGCATTCTATGAGCATGTGTATGGTTTGCATTGGTCATGCTATCCCACATATACCCATGACTGCTCCACAACAAGACACCTGTCAGCTGTACACCAGCCATATATGCGCCGTACAACAGACAGAGTGACCTAATACATTGCAGAGCTGTAGCCCACAGAGGGAGGACATCTGTGAACAGTTCCAGCACGGCACTTCATTCACACATACTCATTACAACACAGTGTTGACAATGGAATCATCCAGAGAATGCAGATAGGGCTCCCCTCAGTCTGTTATTGATGGACACGTGCTGTCATATATCCTCAGCAACCCTCTCACAGCACACACTGACAACATGGCTGTGGCTTAGCACATTCAATCCCTGGGACCTCCACGGTGCCCCTGCTTGACAGAGGCACAGCTCACTAGCCTCACATGTTGCCTTCTGTGACCTACTTTACAGTGGCACAGTAGCCTACTGTCCTGGGGATGCAGATGCCAAGCACACTCTGGCTGAGCTGTCATTCCCTAGGGCAACAAGCCTAGTATTGACCTCTACACCCATATGTTCAATTGTCGGATGCACAATATTTGTTGTGCTGTTCTACTGTTTGCAGGTCTTTATTGCCATAGCATTCCCTGTTCCTATGACCAACTTGTGTATCTGTGGAAGATGTTTGCATATGACGGCAATCCACTATATCACTTATGTCTCTGTAGTCATTTACTGTGTGCACTGGGCAGATTGCTGTGTTGTGGTTGGTTCCTGGACTAACACGTACAAATACCAGATATGTGTGGCCAACTGCTAAAGGGAGATATGGACTAAGTGTGTGAGAATGCCCAGTTCAGCCTTTCCATGGCATGTTGTCTGACATATGCCTCATTTATCAAAGTGTGCGAGCATGCCCAGTGTGAGCTTTCCATATGTTGCACTCTGAAGTCCACCACATATTTGGGTGGGTGTGAACTTCAACAATATCTCACATTTATGGTTGTGTGTTGGGTGTCATGTTGTGTACTAACTGGCTAACTGCTTCATGTCTGCCACAACAGGGATTATACTGTGCCTGCAGGGATTGCATGGGATACTTTGCAGACAGTTCTCAACATACTTTCATAATGACCTAACACTGTAGTACCGTATAGTGTACTGGTTCAGTACTTTCACTGTGGTGGACAGAATCCTGGGTTTTAGTCCTATGACTGCTTGACATCTTCATAGTGAGCACAACAGACTGTGTAGGGGCCAGTTGTGCACATATGACCATGTTGCATTATGTTCAGATATGGACTACCTACACCAGGCTCATCCAACATTGCTAGTGTATTCCACAACATGGGTGGACATTGGCAAACACTAGCAATGTTCCCTAGGCCATTTCTGATGCTAGTCACAGGGTGTGTTTGTCCTTCAACACACATTGTAACTGGAGTTTGCCATGACATATGTCATGGTTAGTATACTGTGCCTCCGTCTACCTCTGACATAACAGTGATACCCAGGGTTAGCCTACCATCTCCGATCCACTCATCAGGATTCCTCTTGAGGGGTGTCGATATGTGACTCTCTGGCTGACCTGTACCAGGAGTTTACTGAAGAGTGGGTGTGCCTTTTGTGTTATGGATCATTCTGTACAGCTTGTCCTATGTATGTCAGTGCTGGGGTTCAGGTCTCTCATGTGCATAGCTCACTGCCATTCAGATTGTACAAGGTGCAACATGTTCATTCATTCCAGGTTGGACATGGCTTCATACATCAGGCACAGCTTACCTGTAGCTGGGCAGTATGGTGGTGTGTGGGGCTGCAGTTTGTTTACTCAGGCAACACATGGCATCTGTTCATGCTCTTTGCTAGTCCTGGTCGGGTACTGTTGTGGACTTTACAGTTGATGGAGGTGTCTGCTGCAGTATATCCCACAGGGGCTATTGTAGTCACTTGTGATGCTGATGGAGGATGACTGCAGAGCCACAGTGAGTTCCCCTTATCTACATCTGCCAACCTTCATGTTTGGGTGGGTATATAGTATATGTTTCTGTGAACACTACAGCCACATGTTTGTCCAGTGCAGGATATCTATCACCTTTTGTACCCAGGTCTCACATTACATGTTAGGTACCTCATGGGTTAACACCTGTGTGGTAATTTGTGGGCACTTACTGTATATCCACGATGGTTGTCTATACACAGTTCTGCAATTAGCTTGCTGACATGGCTATGGCTACAGTTGTCTGCTTGTAGGTGGCCCTTTTGTGGGTTGCGTGTGTCAGCTGGGGGTCGGATATTGTGGGCTGTTTGTACTCCTCTGCATACATGTTCAGTCAGAGTCCTTCCATGTTGGCCTATACCTATGGGACATATATACAGAACGGGGGGGGGCAAGACCAGGCCTTGTGGGATGCCACTCATATCTGCTTTGTAGTCTGACATGGATGTGGCATGTCTGACCATGTCAGTTCTGTCCTTGGTCTGGTTTGCAACCCCTCTACTGACATGGGGGTATATATTTAAGCTGGTGAACATATCCATACTGAACTCATACGGTATTGTCTAGAAGCATGTGCACGGTCCAGCTACACTGTGTGGACCACATTGCCCTCATCAATGACCTTAATGACTGCTTCAAATGGGTCAGACATGTTTAGGGGCAGGTTCTGCAGTTACGACAGCCACACTGTGTAGGGTCCAGTATCAGTAGGTCCACAATAGCCTTCTGTCTGCGGTACATACTGATCCTTTCCATAGCTGTGCAGAACAAGCTTGTCAGGATCCTGGGGTGGTAGTTTGGAGTATCCATTCAGGCAACACCTTTGTTGTGATGGACCACTGTTGTTGCACACTGCTCTTTGGGTACATATCCTGTGGTAAGGCTGACATTGGGCAGTAGTGTGATTTGGCATTCCATTATTCTTGGAGTCCATGTTGGCCTCAGCACAGGACACCATCACATACCTTTGCTGATGTGTGTTCTGCTTTGCAGATGATGGCTGTTACCTCAGCATCTGCAATGTCAGGGGACCATCAGTCTGCTGGGATAGGTATTTTGCACTCTGGGGGGTTGCACTGCACTTGACAGGTTGTATGTTAGCAATATATGTGTGTGTTTGGTATGTTGTTTGTAATATCTGTGTGATTTGGAGCATATCTGTGGATGCCCAACATGGTTCCTACCATCAGTTGGGTAAGCCTTGTGATTATCCTTAGTGTCCTGTACGTTTTGTATCTTCATAGGTTCATGGGTTCATACTAGGCTATACACCCTAGGCCATTAGTAAGTCTAGCCAGAGTGTGTGTGTCTTTTGCCACCCCTTGCTATGTTCTATTATGGCCATTTATGAAGTTCTTCACTGTGCCTCTGTCTGGTCGTGACACAGTGAGGACCCCAGTATACATGTACGGTCATCCATCCACTTGGCAATATTCCTGTTGAGGGGTGTCAGTGAGGGGCTCTGCCTAACATGGATTGGGATCCTGTTTCTGGGTGTGGGGAGCCTCTGGGTTATGTATCTGTCCCTCCAGCACATCTTATTTCATTATGTGTTGAGGCTGACATCTGTGACTCTCACAGCTCCAATGGCTTTGATTTCCTGTGCTGGAGCATGTCCATTACTCCTGTGTTGGACATGGCCTTGTACAACAGACATACAATGCCTCTGTGTAGGCAGTCTGTGACTGCAGTCAGCTGGGGTGTCTACAGCTAGGCCGCATATGACATATATTTCACACCCTTTATCCTGTTGGTGGGGTAACTACGAGGTCTTCCGAACCGCTGCAGGTGTCACGTACGGTACATCCCATATGAGTCATTGTACTAGATTATGGGTCTGATAAGGGAACAGTACAGTGGCACAGTGACCTCTGTTGATGTAGATGTGAATCCTTTCATGATACGGTGTCCAATATCGACAATCTTCATAGCCACATTGGCATTGTGAGTGTCACATGACAGATTACTGTCGACCTGTGTCCCTAGGTCCCTGATTACTCCTTGCATACATAATGGTTTGCCACCTATGTGGTAATTTGTGTGTACCTTGTCTGGTATTTGGTGGGACATTCATACTGTCCAGTGTCTTCAGGATGTCTGGGTGGAGTTCCTGTGTGTGAGAGTGTGGTCTGTCGCATGCTACAGACTGTACAGCAGTTTTAACTACAGTTAGGTGCACATGGGTGGTCTCCGCTGCTTTGTGCATTGTCAGTTACCTGTCCATATGGGTGTCTGTGCTGCATATGGGTACTCCCCCTCCTTTGATGTTTTGGTGCAGGTGTTGGGGCCATAACACATGATATGTGGTATAACCTAGTAGTGCTGGTGTGCTATCACTAGGCTTGCAGCAGGCTTCTGTCACTGCACAGACATCAATGTTCTCCATAATGGGAAGTGCCTCAGGGGCATGCATATTGCAGTTTACACATCTGGCATTGGTCAGCATTACCCTTATGTTTCCTACCACTTATGTTTTCTAGGGTGGTGGGTAGTCTTTTGGCCTTGCCTACATACGGCTCTATGGAGGCGGCAAAGGCCTTATCCAATATCCAGACACACACGGGTAACAGGTGCAAGCCATGCCTGGAACAGCAGCATGGCTTGTCATGCTTGACATCTCAAGCAGACAGACATTAGACCCTCTTGGACTGACAGCTGTAACTGTGCCAGCTGTTAAACATGAGCATTCTGTGTTTGTACTGTGGCATCATTCTTGGTGAGGTTTGGATGCTGCACACAGCCAGTGTCATACCGGCCTGGGGTACATACTCAGAGGGACCATCCATGTCTCTTTTCATGTTGACCAGGGAGGTACATCTCAGGTAATTCACACCAGCATGGACATTGAGTGCATCATATTTCTGCTTGCTTTGGGGTGACCTGCGTACTTGTGTTATGTGGCATTTTGTGGCAGCCTACAGGCAGCTTACTCTACCCTTTCCCTTGTTCAGTCTGGTGAGTGGGACAGCAGTGTGTCTGCCTATACAGACACCTATTACGACTGTATCAGGCATGTTGTTTCTCCTTCTGGCCTGTGACTGCTTGGCACACCAGCTTTGCGTACTATTCGTTGCATGTGCTATGTTTGAAGGTTGTGGTTGCTTCTGATCTGCTTTGGAGGCTTCTGTTGGTGTGGTGTGTTTGTAATTAAGGCCTCTGGGAATATTTGTCTGTGTTTATGTGTTTGGTTTACAGTTGTGGTAGGTCTATGTGGGACTGGGTTTGTGGTGTATGTGGTTACCTTCTCCTCCTGACTAGTTTTGACAGTACTGAGTTGGTGGAGCTCATACCTCTGATTTGGATACATGGTTGCATCTATCACATATATTTGTATTTATTGGGGGGTGTTGTGGTTGTCTGTGTACTTGGGACTGGTGTCACATTGCCTCTGGATTCACAGATTCTACTTGTTGTGGCTGGACTTAGTGGATTGTATGTGTGGACATATGTTATTGCCATACTACTGGTCAGTGATTACTTCCCTTTTTATGTTTGCTCTATCATGTGGTAGCTTCCTCATTCTCTTGCATGGTTTGGTAATGGCTGGAGTCCAGCATGCCAGATGCCTGCGTGTATGGCATTGTGTGTTGTTGTTATTTGTGATTGCATACTCCAAGCATTCCTGGCTGTGTTCATGGAATGCCTGTATAACATGTTCTGTGGTGTGTCCCATATTCTGCACTTGCACAGGGCCTTTCGTGGATTCAACATCGGTTTTGAGGGCTGCAACCTATGCTTTACACATGTTTTTCACTGTGGTATTCTGGCCAGGGACTGGGGTCAAGATGTGTATATCCAGTGTGATTACTCTATGGTCTGGTCTTACCAGTGAGGGGTACACATCTCATCTTGCCATCCAGTACACATGTTGCTGATTATCACATCCAGTATGCTTACCCCTCTTGTGGGAGTGGTACATTGTTCCTGGGCATTTTGGTTTATGGATTCTGGCTAATTTTCTCCTACTGTGTTGGTGCTAGTATAATGCTCCCGGTGTATGTCTGGGTATTTTCAGTCAAGCAATATAATGTGGTTTGGGGGGCTTGATATATTCATGTATTCTGACATAGGCCAGGTGCAGTTCCTGGTATTAGGACAGTAGTCTGCAGCAGGCTATATACTGGGAGGCGGTTTTAGCCATTGGTATTTGACCATGGCTAATCCATGCTGCTTCTTGTTGTGGTACCAACATGGGGGTGTGGTTATCCTTGACATTTTTTGCTAGTCACCCTCCTTTTGTAGCTTGTTCCATGTTTTGCGGCTGTACAGCACAGTATGAGGTGTGACCTGGTAGTGTTATGGTGCTGATGTGAGCCTTGACCCAGTTCTCTATTACAGGACTGGTATCTACATTCTCCATACTGTGTGCGTTTACAATGCACACATCTTGCTGTTTAGACATCTGTCATTGGGTAGCATTACATCTAGGTTCCTATCCCTTGTAGAACCTATGAAGGTGGGTTTGTGTTTTGAGACTTACCTATTCAGGGCATGCTGTGGGTACTGACAGCCTTTGCCAGTATCCATGGGGCATGGCATGATAGGTGCACGCCACCCCTAGCAGGTGGTACATCTTGTCATGCTCCACATGTCTTCCCAGCCTGAAACACATTGGCTCCCCTTTGACTAACTGCATTACTTCAGCCAGTTATTGCACTTGATCATCCCATCGTCATTTTGTGGCTTCATGCTTGGTGAGGGTGGATGTTAGTCAGGGTGCTCATGTGTGCATATAGTACATGGTGTTACATTACTTAACACATGGCATTCATGCCTCAGGTGGTGCTGCAGGGCTGCCTCTGTCAGATGTGTATATTACACTTCCCTGTACATGTTTGTGAGCAGGTCATGTCATTTTAGGCATCCATGTTATTATTTGAGTGAGTCAGAGGGGGTATCATTCCCAGGGTTCCTACTGAGCCAGTGTATGTGCTATGCATTGCCTCTTTGCCAAGGCCAGGGCATACTGGGCACGCCTCCTTCTGCCTACTGGGGCAGGCTCAGGTTGTTCCTCCTCCGAGTCATGCTCTGCCTGTGATGGCCTTGGCAATGGTGGGGGGCTGTTTGGCCAGGCCTATGCTGGTCCTGCTGCAGCTGTTTTCACAAGATCATATTATGTAGCATAGCACATACCATGACAATTTGGGTACATGTAGTTGGTGTGTACTGCAAGGCTCCACCAGATGTGTCCAGACACCGGAACCGTAACTTGAGCAGCCCAAACACACGCTCTATTACATTACGTGTTTGTGCGTGTGCCTCATTATGACGTTCCTGTTCAGGTCTGTGTGCGTTTCTGATGGGTGTCATCAGCCATGGCTCCAGTGCATAACCTGCATCCCCCACTAGGTGTCCATGTGGGATGTCCCCATTGGCAAATGTCTGGCACAGCTGCGTCAAATGCCAGATGTGGGAATTGCGGTAACTCCCATGGCAGCCAGCACACACATTCATTATTATGCCCTGGGCATCACACACAACCTGGCAGTTGATGGAGGGGAAGCCCTTGCGGTTAATGTAGGCCCTACCCCATTCACCAGCTGGTGCTTTGATGCGTATGTGTGTGCAGTCTATTGCACCCACTACCTCAGGGTATTCCGCTATTTGATGGAAGAGACACATATTGCTGGCCAATACCTCATGGGCATTGGGGAAATATACATGATCACCGACATGTGCTGACATGGCATCCAGGAACTGGTGCAGTACCCTGGAGGCTGATGCCTGTGATATCCCCATCATATCGCCAGTTGGTCTCTGGAAGGTACCTGTTGCTAGTATTCTTAGGCCAACACATACCTTGGTTTCCACTGGGATGGGTTCCCCTCTGTTGGTTCTGTGTGTGAGGCGTGGCCTGCACAGCTCAACTATTTGCTGCAGGAGCTGTCTGTCCACTCTATAGCGCTCTACTATCTCCAGCTCATGTAACCCGTGGTAGGTGACCCTGGGCCTGTACACTCTTCTCCGTCTCCTCACTGTGGGTTGTCTGGCACCATCTGCATTGTCACCACCCTCAGCAAGTCGCCTATGTCTCATTATGACAGCTATGGCAGCCCCTAATATTTCTGCTCTGAGTGAAGCTTTTTCAGTTTTCACTTCTATTAGCTTACTCCTGTCTTGCAGTGTCTCTTAAGAGAAACATCCTGCACTATTGTTTGCAGAGTTTTAAGTGCTGGGCTGGGCTACTATTCTGCCTGTGTAATTGCCTACTTCTAATTGTTTTCACCTGCTAGCTTCAGCAGTTATCCCTGCTAGCTTCCTATTAATTCTGCTGCTTCCTTTTTCCTTTCTGTTTCCTCAGGGGGGAGCAACGTGCATACCATCAGAAACACGCTCACAGTGGCTTACACGTGCGCACACGTGCTTACACAGTTCAGAATCTACTTATTCGAGTTAAAATGTGCGTACACCCATGCAAACAGTGTTAAACATCTCCCAACATGCTCCCACATGCTCAGTCTGCCTTACACGTGCGCACAATGCCCTACTCGCGCTTCATGGCGCGCACACGTGCGCATGCACACCCAGCAAGAAACTTTGGTATAAGTAACAGTGTACACCTTCCATTTCTTGACTTTCCATGACTTATCTAGTGGCACACCTCTTTCCATGATCTGTGTCTGTCATCTGTCATGTTACACTGACCTCCAATGAACTGCATTTCTTTCTACCATTCCCCCCTGTGATGTCACCTATCTCCTACTCTATTCCTCCCCCTTATGTATCTCTTACACTACTCAGACTGTGCTCATTTGCTATGTGACTGTGAGATTCAGTATCCTAACCCTCATTTACATGAGATTGCCTACTAATGCTTAGTTACATGTCTTAGACTCAGCTTCCCCCCTTAGCAACCACTACACAGTGGCCATGTTGTTTTTGGTCTGCTGGTCCCTGCATTGTCATTCCATGTATTGCATGAAAGCCACATTTGTGGGTTTATAACCTTCTTTTTTATGATTTTGTACAGCGCAGCCCATTTGCACGGGGCTGCGCTGGGTTTAAACATCGGCGATCGCTGAAAAAAAATTTATATTTTTATTATTTTTGCATCAGGTTACCTTGCCAATGGCCACATATTTGGTCATTGGCATGCTGCCTGACACATATGCACCCTTTATTTGGAGCTGACATGGCTCCGTTGTGGAATTTGCAGAAACGTACTCAGTTGTCAACTGAGTACATTTCAGCAGCTAAAACGTCTCTTACACGGACTGGTTTCTGCTTCGTGGATCGCTAATATACCTCATTTGCATACCTTTCAGCTGCAAGTGAGGTATTTAGCACGTCCACACCCAGTCCGTGTAAGAGACGTTTTAGCTGGTCTCTTACACGGAGTTTAGGGCTGTTCCTGGATCACGAGGCTTGCATGGAGTGTTGCACGTCCCTTACACTCCGTGCAAGCCTTCGTTAATCCTGCCCAGTGACATTGACAAAAAGGTAGGAGTCAGAGCTGGACATGGCAGAGTTAAAAATGTTAAGATTTGCACTGGGTGTGATGAAGGTTGACAGGATTAGGAATAAGTATATTATAGGGTCAGCCCAGGTTGGAAGGTTAGGAGACAAAGCCAGAGAGGCAAGATTATGTTGGTTTGGACATGTGCTGAGGAGGGATACAGAGTATATTGGGAAAAAGATGCTAATGATGAATCTGCCAGGTAACAGGAAAAGAGGAAGGCCTAAGATAAGACTTATGGATGTGGTGAGAGAGGACATGCAGGTGGTTGGTGTGACAGAGCAAGATGCAGAGGACAGGAAGAAATGGAAACAGATGATCCGCTGTGGTGACCCCTAATGGGAGCAGCCTAAAGAAGAAGAAGAAGTATAAACATCTGATGCCTGGAATTATTGACTGTCTGTAATCCTGAAGGATTTACTAGCAAATCAAACTTTTTATGCAGGACAGAACAAAACTGTGAGCCAAATCAGGGAAGGTCTGTGAAATCAGAGACAGTTACAGGTATGTATTACTCCTCACCAACGTAAATAAAAGTGACTTACCCCTGCTGCTGTTTCATGATTGCTAAACTGCATTCACCAATCTGGTGCGGCAGAACCAGTATCGCACAATGTATTGTTATTTACTGAAATAAGTACAAAACTAGTATTGATATGGCTTTTCTGTGTGTTTGTAAAAAATATCATAATTTATTTTATCCCTGCATTCACTCAATAATGCCAGGATACATAATTATTTTTCTGGGTATCAGTGAAACATGTAGCTAACAAGTAATTATATTTCAAATATAATGCATAAAATATATCACAGAACTTTCAGACACTTCAGTCTTTAAGAAGTCTGGTGGCCCCCACTTCCCAGACTGTATACATTGATACAGGGGGGCTCCCTTAATCATCCTTGACTGTGTGAGGTCCCCACAAATGCTGTTGTTGGTTGGAGAAAAAATGAGAAACAATGTATTAATTTTCTGATTGTGCTCTTTAACCTGAACAGGGCTGACCTTATTAGGATAAAGTTGATAATGCCCTCTGCTCTTTACTGCACCTATTCTAAAACCAGCTGTGTTCAGATATGTGTGTGTGTGTGTGTGTACAGAAATCTGCTGTAGGTTATTGGGGGGGGGGTTGTGGTTACTTCTTTAATTTTCATTAGAGTCAAACCATAGAAGTGTGCATATGAGGTCATTACAGACTTTTGTTTGGGCTGAAGACAGTGTGGTCGGTTTTTTTTTTACTTTTCTCACAGGTGTCACAGGTGTATAAAGAAGGCTACTGTAGCTTGTGTAGGGGCAGTGTACTGTCTAGGAGCAACAAAGTAGAATACATTACTGTAATCTTTATTTTTTTCAATTTCACATCAAGCACTTATACAGGTAGCTGCCATTGATGGTTAGGGCTGAGGAGTGAGGAGGCAGGCTATGTATATGCATGTCAGCACTCACTTGAAACACACAGCTGTGGCAATTTGAACTTCTGCTTTCATCCCAGTCTAACACCAGAGGGATGCATAGGCAGTGACTGTCTTTTTTTTTTTTTTGTGGGGGGGGTAGGGAGGCAGGCCATATTCCCAGATTGGACCTATGTATCCAGACAACAAATGGATTGTTAGTTTGTTGTGAGCTACTATTTTGTTGTCTTTTGACTATTAAGTATTCCTTGAAAGAAAAAAAGACTGAAATTCTTTTCTTACTCATGTTTTTTGTTTACAATACCATTGGATTAAAAGGTTGGGAAAATGCTCTAAAATGCATCCCAGAACACCTATAACCCTATGGCTTCTTGGGCCCTGGTTTATATGAGTTATTTTCTAAATGGTTATTACTGTGCTGTCTTGATTAGGAAATGTGTGCTGAAAAGATGCAAGGAAAACTTAAGCTGAGCAGCAACACTGACTTTCTTTCCTTAATCTCAAGTTCTGTACATGCCATCACAAGGTAAAAAGATTATGTAAAAAGAAAAAAATGAATAAATAAAATGCACTTCAGAGCATGTAGACAGCATTTCATGTAATGGGCGAACATAGTGTGGTACACAGGCCTGTTGTACTGAAAGAATATTGTAGCTACATGCCAAACTGTACTCATTACACCTAAAAGTTTGCAGCATGAACTAAAAGACTACTTTGGAGGGGTGGCAGTGGCAGGGTGATACTTGACAGAAGTGCCTAGGGGGGCCTCAAACTTGACAATGTCTGGGAGCCCCCAAAATGCTAACACCAGCCCTGACCACAGGAAGAAAAACACCACTATCTTCAGTTAGAAGTTACCATGTGACAGGTCAGTGCCACACAAGAGTCTAAAAATAGAAAAATTGTTGTGTGTGTGTGTAATTGAGTTAACACTGACTGTCCACTGTAACCACTTCTAGATAGATTACCATGGGTGACAGAAAGCAAATGTTGGGGGTGGGAGGAGGGGAAGGTTAAAGACTACAGTGTTCCTCCTGTTAGTGTGCATATCAATGATCACAAAAAGCAAACGATTCCTGCCAGGTAAAGCACCTTCAAGAACGAAGACAAATGCAAAGGAAAAAACAAGAAGGTGCACCATATGCTGTAAGACGTAAGAAAAATGTCCTCTCTCCAGTAGGTAACAACCACGTTTATTATAAAAAACGAACAAACAGACAAAACGACTGCAGTATAAAAGTTAGCGCTTTCGTGTTATAACAAATGCTTCATCAGACATAAAAGCAGTCAAGGAGCCTCCCCTTAAATAGGATTAGTGACATCACTTCCCTTTCAAATCAACAAATCAACAAATTCAAATCACAGATAGTTAATATCAAAAATGATAAAAACATTCAATAATGACATAACGTATTTAAAAACTAATGCCTAAGAGGTCTATTGGCTAAAAACGGTTTGAGTGCTATCCTATCATTCAACCCAAACCTGTGAGCTTGCAATCTAAGTATCCATTTGGCTTCCCTCTCTTCAGTAAGGTTTTTAACATTGCCCAATCTGTTGTTCTTAGGGACTAGTTCTAAGACTTGGAACCTAAAATTATGGGAGCAACCTTTATCTATTACATGCTTGGCTAGGGCATTGGTAGTATTGCCCTTGCCAATGGCATAAAGATGTTCCCTAATGCGTTCCCATAGAGTTCTTGTTGTCATTCCAACGTAGAAAACGTTGCATATCTGACATACAGCAATGTAGACTAAGTTAGTAGATCTACAATCTGCATAATGCTTAAAAATATAGGAACGTCGTGTTGTAGGATGTATAAAACAATCAGAACTGGATATGTATTTACATTGGTTGCAAGAACTGCAAGCAAAAGTACCTGTCCTCTTAGAGGATCTATCATTCGGGTGGACCCTATCATAACAAAGTAGTCTATTAAGAGACAACATGTTCCTATACGCTACACGGGGTCTCTCATCAACCAAATTCCTGATCCTTTCATCAACCATCAGAAGTCTCCAATTTTTATTTATAACATCCAAAACATGATGATTCTTATTGGTGTAAGGAATGACAATCCTGTTGACAGAAGATGTACTATCTGCCGTATTAAAGCGTGTATGGGAATGTGATCTATTGATCAAAGGGGCTCCAATGTCATCCCTGTGAAGATCTCCCATGGCAATGTCAGCAAGTACCTGTGTCTGATCATAGCCTCTAGATATAAAGTTCCTGGCTAATTGTGATTTATGATAGTTATAAGCACTATTCTTTGAAGTCAATCTAGAGACTCTAATGGTCTGATTCTTGACTATGTTCTGATGCACATGCTTGGGGTGCATGCTGTTGCGATGCAACAAACTGTTCCTCCAGCAGGGTTTCCTAAACAACTCAGTATCAAAACCAGTAGCTCCCTTCATTATCTTGACGTCTAAAAACTCAATCTCATCGAACGAGTAAGAGCACTCAAAACTAAGAAAATCTGTTGTCTCATTCAGATATTTCACAAAAGCTAATAATTGTTCAGTAGTGCCACCCCACAGCAGAAAAACATCATCTACAAACCTGTTGTAATATTTGAGATGTTTAACATGTTTAAGACCTGTGTTGAAAACATATATCTCTTCCCATTGTGCCAACACCAGATTGGCATAGGCGTTGGCATAAGGGGTGCCCATCGCCACTCCTTTTGTTTGTAGAAAATATCTGTCATCATAACAGAGAACATTGTTCTCAAGGACAATTTCAAGAAGTGACATGCACCTAACTATTGTATTATTTGGTAGTTTCCTCTGAACTAATAACTCCCTAATGTGATCCATACCAACATCATTAGGTATTGACGTGAATAAAGACTTCACATCAAGCGTGACTAACATATCATCAATGTTGGCAAGATGAGACTTACTGTATGCACCTAGATTCTCTAAAAAATGAGGGGTGTCTCTTAGGACATGTTCCACTTCTAAAACAACAGGTTTAAGTAACTTGTCCAAATAAATGGACAAAGGTTCAGTTAGCCATCCACGGCTAGAAACAATAGGCCTTAAAGAGGGATTCGTCACATCTTTGTGGATTTTAGGTAAACCCCTGAATGAAGGAACTAAGGGTTTGTCAACCAATAAATAAAGATACAAATCATTGTCAATGACATTAGTTAACATTAAGTCATATAAACAAGCATGTACTCTTTTAATCAGATCGTTCAAATTATAATTGTATATAGGGAGATATGTATCCCTAGCTGCCAACATGCATTCCATTTTATTGGAATAATCAGATTTGTCTAAAATAACAATAGCCCACCTTTGTCTGCTTGTCTGATGGTTATCTTGTCATTACACCTCAGATCAGCTAAGGCTGATGTCTCATCAAAAGTCATGTTGTGAAAGCTGGACTTAGCTTGCTTGTCATTATAGAGATCAAATAAATCAGATTCACAGGCCTGTTCAAAGGCCTCTAACAAGGGGTGTTGTGGGCATGTGCATCAGAACATAGTCAAGAATCAGACCATTAGAGTCTCTAGATTGACTTCAAAGAATAGTGCTTATAACTATCATAAATCACAATTAGCCAGGAACTTTATATCTAGAGGCTATGATCAGACACAGGTACTTGCTGACATTGCCATGGGAGATCTTCACAGGGATGACATTGGAGCCCCTTTGATCAATAGATCACATTCCCATACACGCTTTAATACGGCAGATAGTACATCTTCTGTCAACAGGATTGTCATTCCTTACACCAATAAGAATCATCATGTTTTGGATGTTATAAATAAAAATTGGAGACTTCTGATGGTTGATGAAAGGATCAGGAATTTGGTTGATGAGAGACCCCGTGTAGCATATAGGAACATGTTGTCTCTTAATAGACTACTTTGTTATGATAGGGTCCACCCGAATGATAGATCCTCTAAGAGGACAGGTACTTTTGCTTGCAGTTCTTGCAACCAATGTAAATACATATCCAGTTCTGATTGTTTTATACATCCTACAACACGACATTCCTATATTTTTAAGCATTATGCAGATTGTAGATCTACTAACTTAGTCTACATTGCTATATGTCAGATATGCAACGTTTTCTACGTTGGAATGACAACAAGAACTCAACGGGAACGCATTAGGGAACATCTTTATGCCATTGGCAAGGGCAATACTACCAATGCCCTAGCCAAGCATGTAATAGATAAAGGTTGCTCCCATAATTTTAGGTTCCAAGTCTTAGAACTAGTCCCTAAGAACAACAGATTGGGCAATGTTAAAAACCTTACTGAAGAGAGGGAAGCCAAATGGATACTTAGATTGCAAGCTCACAGGTTTGGGTTGAATGATAGGATAGCACTCAAACCGTTTTTAGCCAATAGACCTCTTAGGCATTAGTTTTTAAATACGTTATGTCATTATTGAATGTTTTTATCATTTTTGATATTAACTATCTGTGATTTGAATTTGTTGATTTGTTGATTTGAAAGGGAAGTGATGTCACTAATCCTATTTAAGGGGAGGCTCCTTGACTGCTTTTATGTCTGATGAAGCGTTTGTTATAACGCGAAAGCGCTAACTTTTATACTGCAGTCGTTTTGTCTGTTTGTTCGTTTTTTATAATAAACGTGGTTGTTACCTACTGGAGAGAGGACATTTTTCTTACGTCTTACAGCATATGGTGCACCTTCTTGTTTTTTCCTTTGCATATCAATGATACTAAAGTCCCACAGGCTTAAACTTATAAAACTTGCATATACGTGAGAATCAGATAGGATGTACACTGCAGTGTCTTCGGAACAATTAATGTAGACCCACAATCCTGAGAGCTAGCAGTGAGTTTTCAGGGGACCAACGGCAGTGTGGGGGGGGGGGTGGCGAGCACACTAGTATGGGACACACCTACTCCCCTCTTCTTCTTCTGGTAGCTTTTCCTCGACTTCCACCTTATTTTAAGGGTACTGTCATTGAAATTTACCTTTCTAGCATTGCATTTAGTAATGCTGTCCTTTCTTGGTTAAAATAAATTGTACATTTGCATAGAGCTGCTCTTTCTGCCACCATTTCTACATTGTCTACTGTTGCAACCAGTTATTATACTCCCTAAACACTGTTTCCCTCTATATTTCTGGGGTACAGATATCATTTCTAAGAATCATATCTCCAGGACCAGCTTTTGGTCAATTGGTGCCCTAGGCAAAAGGGCTCCACGGCACCCCCCCAAACCACTTGGTACAATAATCCTGCCATACCTACACCATCTAGATTACTGGAAAAGTGACCCTGCTAGAGCTGTGCCCTAGGTGGCTGCCTAGTTGGCCTATTCCTAAGACCAGCTATGCATAACTCTAACCCTTTTTTCCTGGCATTTCTCAGGCATTTTTCTAACTCTCTCCCTCTTGTTAACTTGCCGCTACTATTTGCAACTTTTCTTCCAGTCTGTTTTCCTTCTTGTCCTTTTCATGGATACATTTCCTGATTTCTGCCTTCATCTTACTGTGCTTGATTCCACCTGTTGGCACTCCTGTTACAATCTCTGCTCATAATCTCTTGTCCACTGCCCTTTCCCCCCAACCTTTCCCATCCTATCTTATCTGCAGGCCTCCTGTTGCCTTTTCCTCTTCAGTCTCACTTTATCCTTTCATGCCAGACTAGCAAGTCTCACAGTGTTTCTTGGTAGTATATTCTACTTTAAAACTCACACATTATCCTGCAGAGTCCACCATACACCACCCCAAAGATCCTTTGTCAAACAGCAACTGTACATCCTGAACACCTCAAACATCTCTCCACCACTCTTCTTATCCAACCTGTGCAATTCCCTTCAAGTACCTTTCTTGGATCCTATTGATTGTATGCTATTTTACTTTTTTTGTTCCTCTCTCGCTCTCTAGATGCATATTCTTGTACCCAGCCAGGCCTTTTCTACTCTCTTTTTAAGACAGTACAGTGTACTTATCAGATATTTTCAAGTAAGCTGGAAAGAATAGTTAAAATTGTAACTACTACAGCATCCAACTAGTTGATAGAAAGATACAAAATTAATGGAAACTGAAGTTTAATTAGTTTAAGTAGAGGGCCTTCCTAATATGATCTAGCAGTGTTTACAACTACTAGTATATGTGAAAAGAGTGAAAGGGGCTTCAAAAGTCAAATGCCCGCAATAGGTGGGCAAGTCAAAAGCCAGTAAACTTAGGAAGACAATAGGGGGAGTGGATTGGTTGGATAAAATCAAAAATACTCATGGGGCAGCTATACCTTACAAGCTATTTTTCAGCTCCTCCCAAAACTCAGATACAGATAATCCCTTTGAAGTAAACTTTTAAAAAAATCAAGAAAAAAGATTTAAAGTAAAGCAACGCTGAAATAAATCAGAAGTGAACTGCAAGGTAACACTGTACATGTACAAACTGTATGTGTGTGTGTGTGGGGGGGGCAGTATTCAAAAGTGTTTAGCACATAGCATTGAGCCAAGTAGCATTAATAGTTATGGTGCACAGGAAGGAAATGATTCAGAGACGCAGCAGTGTGGTCATGCAGTAGGCATAATATCATGAAGTGAGGGCCTACAAGTAACAAAATGAAGCATAGCAAGAGTGATTCAGAGACATAATGAGTCATGAATCTTGTGTGTGTAGGAGCTAGAGAAAGAAGAAGCTGTGGATGAGCAACAGCTGGTTTAGTGGTCAATTTCTAAGTCAGTGCCCAGTACTTTGTGGGCCATTTTTCAAAATGGAGCAGATGGGTCCACCAGTGCCTAACATACCCGCATGTCCAACCTGAGGACATTACTGCTGCTACCAAATGGGTAGTGAGACCCTACATGAGTTAGTAGAGGTGTTTTTCATTACATGAAGTCAGAGGGGATGTGAGAACTGCCTATTCATGTGGACACAAAAGAATTTGCAGCATCAACAATCCTTCAACAGAGACCTTCCGGCATCTGAGAGGGTGTGGATACCATAAGAATTTCATGGGTGTCGGCCTCATGGATCCTATACCAATTCCTTTAAATAATGCTGCAGTATGTAGAGGAACATATATGGTTTCCAAAGAAAGCAGAGGTGGGGACTGATACCATACAGGCATTTTACAGCATAGCCTGTTTTGTGAAGTACTAGGAACCATTGAGTGCCCACAAATCACCATTAAGACTTCATCAGACAGATGGGCTTTCACTCCATCAGCTTCCAGGAAGCATGCATTGCACAGGCCATTGTATACAATGTGTCTTGTGCCTTCTAGGCAGCACTTTGATTCCTACATCTATACATATTTTGTGTGGGGTGACATTCTACATGGTCATCTAGCTGGTAGTGCACAGATTGGTGGATAAATAGGCCAGTATCTACCAGTCTGATACAAGAAGGCAGCAAGCCACATGCAATAGTGTCCAGTATTTTGTTGTAGGCAATTTCAGATATATTTTGGAAACATGGTAACAAACCCCTCAAATAAAACCCTCAGAACATAGCTGAGATAGCTTACATCACCACATATTTGGAGATAAAACATTATTGCTCATTACTGAACACTTATTTGGACTCCTAAATGGATCATTCCAATGTTGGATACATCCAGTGGTGCACTGTATAGTGCATTTAAAAGCTACAGCCAAAAATTCATAGTGTGCATCGTGTTACATAATATGATAGTATAAAAGAATATACAGTGACATGGGAACATTACAGTACTGTCTGAGAGACCTGCTGAAGTTGCAGATGAGGAGCCAGGTGCAGGTAATGTTAAACGACCTGAGACCCATAATAGAAAATGTGCATGAGCTAAGAACAACACAGCATCATCAACAGAGCAGGTTGCAGTAACAACAGTAACATGGCAGAAGATGGTACAATGCATTGTAGCATGGGAAAAGAGATGATAAAGGCGACACTGAATTAAACTGATGCATGCATTATTTCACACAGGCTATGTAATGCAGTACACAAACTGACCACACTGTTCATTAAACATGAATTTACCAATGCAGCTTAGAGAGTGGGAAGGGCACGAGCATCATCATTTACACATATGGGGCGGTGCTTTGTGGCAGATGACAGTAATGACATCATATGGTCAAAGGTCATGGGAGGTTGATGTGGCAACCACTTGGGGGGGTGTAATTTGGGGGGATTCAGACATCACATTTTCCAGTGGTGAAGTGGAACAGTTATACTGGACATGTTGACTGTGCACTGCAGCTTGATGCAGTCCTCAGTACAGATGGCATGGCACTGCAGGCACATGTGTAGTAAACCTGATATGGTGTCGTATGTGAGTGAGAATAGATATATAGGGGTCCACAGCCTGGATGGTTGACTTAGATAGGTGTGGTACACTGTCCATCATGAGGACATAATGATGAGGACCTGAATGACCAGATGTGGGTGGGCTGGTGAGGTGTCCTAGGGTGGACTCATAGGAGTTTCATCAACCATGGCTGTGAAACGTGGCATGCCCAGGTGTATCAGCTGCTGTGATTAGAGATGAAAAAGATGCGGGCTCTGGAAGAGAGTGTGTCATATGTGCATGTGTGATGCCCCAACACTGGTGCGGTGATCCAGGAGCCTCAGTCCTCACCACTGGCAACAGTGGGGGATGTACACACTTGGAGGATAACAAGTAAACACAAAGTAAAGTGCAATTTCCCTTAAGAGCACACAGAGACCACAGGCAGTCTGGAGCTGGTTTCTCCCTCTTTCTTCAGATCCCCACTAAGACTCCCCACTGGCACAGCTATATATTTGCGATCTCAGCTGAGCGGCTAAGCCAAAACCTCCAGCACCCTCTCTGTCCAACCAGTGATTCATGTCCCTGCCCAAGTAGCTGACACACACACTCTTTGAGAGTTGATTTATACACACACACAAATACAAACACACACACACACACACACACACACACCTGGGAAAGGCTGGCACAGACTTACTAGCTATGCCCCATCTGCCCAGGCTATAAGGTAGTTTTGACTGCTACCAGCCACTCCATATCAGCTACTTTAAGGCCCTTAACAAAGGGTGTCCAGTCTTACTGTGTAGTGTTACTATTAATCCAAATGGTAGTTTGACCAAGAGCAAGGCTATTAGGAGTAGCCTACAGAGTGTCACCAAATAAATATGCAAGAAGTCTAAGAACATAAATATGTCTCTATACAGAACAGCCACAATGAAAGGTTTAAATATATTTAATAATAAATAATAAAATAACAAGAACATACTCCATAAATAATCATGGTTACATCAGAGTTCAACATAACTAGAAATATTTAAAACAACATTGTAGGACAATCTCAAATAAATAAAGAAAACATCTAAGCTATACTTCACTATATTCCTGTCTGTATCTAAGAGAAATTATTGTACCCCAGTTAACTTACTTACAGAATAGGAAACAGGCAGATGTGGTGAGGGGGTGTTCTTGTCAGGTCAAATGCCCAGTCTCTCTCTCAGAGAGGTCTTACATTAATATCTGAAATGTTACTGCTAGGTTAGCTGGTAGGATGACATTACTTCTTGTCATCTGACTTTAGTTGCCAAGCTAAATCCCCATTGCTACAAACTGCCAGTCTTTTGCATCTACCTATGAAAGATACATAGCCCTTAGATCTTTGCAACTGCCAGAAGACATAAAACAATAAAATGCTTAAAAGACAATGTAGAAGGCTCCCTGGGTTTAGACATCCTGTCTCCTTGCTGCATTGAAGCCATCTTTTATAGCACAGTTATGAAATAATTTAATTTCAACTATTTTTTGAAGGTTTGTAAGTTAAATTCCTATGTTCCAGTTCCCACTGTTACAATATATACATTTAGACAGTTACAATAGCTTATATACATTTCTGTTCTTTTCCAGTAGGGTATACTGTGGATACATGTTTAAGCTCAGTACTGTACGAACCCTTTTAACACACACTTCTATACCAGCAGTTTGATATACACATAACACACAGTTCTAATACATTTGAAAGACAAGCATATGAATCATGTTGATATTCACAGATGACATATGACCATTTACAAAATTCCAGACAGCTGTGCTGGCAGTATGTCCCTTTTGTTACACTTATATAAATCATGTTAATATTCACAGATGACATAATTATTTACAAAACTCCAGATTGCTGGGCGGGCAGTATTTGGGTCTATATTACGTTATTGAATCCCGGTAACATCGAACACCAGAAGACCGACACATAAAGCGTGAACTACGGTAATGGCAAACGTACAAAACTGCGAAACGTGAAATGTCGAAGTGTGATGGTTGGCCCATCTGCGGTATAACTCCGTAAGGTAAGTGCGCGATAGTTACGAACCATAGGGTTAGGGTGCGAGTTAAGTTAAGTGCATAGATAGGTAATGTTTGTAAGGTTTAGTTTAGGGTTAGAAGTAGGGTTTTGTTAACTGTATGTGTGTGGATTATTTGTTTTGTTTGGGTATATGTCTGTAGGGTAAATGTGCGATAGTTACGGACCTTAGGGTTAGGGTGCGGGTTAAGTTAAGTGCATAGATAGTAATGTATGTAAGGTTTAGTATAGGGTTAGAAGTAGGGTTTGGTTTGTGTATGTATGTGTTTTATTTATTATGTTTGGGTATGTAGTATGTAGTATGTAAAAAACCATGTGCCAAGACCCTGGAAGAAAACACAATGAAGCTTACGGACAGGACGACTTAGTCAAGCCTTGTAGTTGTTGATTTAACAGTGTAGTCCACAGAAATCCACAGGATAAAAATGCCAAGGAACAAAGCTTTTCAGCTGTTAAAATAGTTTAATCCAAGCATTCACTTCACAGGAAAAAAACACTGAAATCACAGGTCTTGGCATATCATTTTTTTAGTTACTTTTTTGACCTGTTGGCAGTTTTTAGTATGTAGTATGTAGCATGCGGTGGTGTTGGCAGACTGTGATGGTTCGATATGTGAAAATTTGTGGTTTAGGGGGTTCGACATATTTGCGGTTTGAGCTATGTGTGTTGGTGTTGTGGTGTTCGATGTTAAGGGTTTTTGATAATGTAATATAGACCCCAGTATTTCCCTTTGTCACACTTCTCCCTGTCCCAAAGACTCAAGCTACTTTTTCAAGTGACCCTTGAGAAACATTGCTTGAGAGGGTAAGCCTATCTGGGACTACACTACTTCATACCCTGTCTTGAGATTCCAGCTGCCTTGGCATTGCTGACCCCAGTACAGTGCTCCACCTTCCTATTATATGCCTGCAACCCTAAGCTCCACCATAGTAATTTGAGAATTGGCTGGCTGGCTCTCTGTAGCCATAGATTCTCCTGAGACTCCTACTGCCTTGTACTGTAAATACTTAGCACTTGCCTTGTACTGTAAATACTTAGCACCAGGGCCTCCCTATCATGGTAAGGTTTCATCATGTTAACATGGTGCAGCCTGTGCTCCTGCTGCCTGCCTAGCAGTTCTACCATGTAGTTAACATGACTTACTTCCTTACCACTTTGAAGGGTCCCTCCCAAGCTGTCTGTAGCTTGTTGTGTCTGACAGTAATGAGAACCATTACCTGCTGCCCCACAGCATACTATTCAGCTCAAGCATTTCTGTCATACCAGACCTTTTTCTGATCTTGTGCTTCTCCCAGTTTCTCCTGGGCCAAGCCCATGTGTTCTCTGAGCCTTGTCCTGTGATTTAGGATATATGCTAGAACAGATTCCTTGTGGGATTTACACTCACTCTCCCACTCATCTCAAATCATATCTAGAGGTCCCCTCACCCTATGCCCATACAGCAGTTCAAAGGGTGAAAAACCTGTGGATTCCTGGGGCACCTCTCTGTAAGCAAACAACAGATGGGGCAAATATTTGTCCCACTGCCTCTTAAACTGGTCTGCAAATGCCCGTAGCATGGTCTTGAGTGGAGAGATTAACCTCTCAACAAGACCATTAGTCTGGGGATGGTAGGGGGTGGTCTATAGGTGCTTCACCACACAGTGCTTTCACAGATAAGCCAGCAGGTCTGACATGAAACTGGTACCTCTGTCAGTCAGTATTTCTTTTGGGAAGCCTACCCTGCTGAAAATCTCTAACAAAACATTTGCCACCCTTTCTGCCTCAGTGGAGGACAATGCCACTGCCTCAGGGTATCTGGTAGCATAATCTACTACCACTAGGATATAGTTCTTCCCTGTGGAACTCGAGATGCTCAGAGTCCGACAATATCCATAGCTACCCTCTGAAATGGCTACTCAATCACAAGCAAAGGCATCAAAGGAGCTTTGACCTTGTCTCTAGCCTTGCCTACTTTTTGGCACTGCTCACAGGTCCTGCAGTACCTTGTTACATCTCTGGAAATCCCAGGCCAATAAAAGTTCTGCATAATACATCTCTTTGTATGCTTTATGCCCATATGACCTGCAAAGGGAATGTCATGGGCTATGGCTAGAAGTGCCGATGGTAGGCTCGGGGTACTACCAACTGCTGTATTCTCTCACTCTCTAGCCCTCCTTCAGGGGTCCACTCTCTATACAGTAACCCTTTGTCCTAGTATGCAGATTTGCCTTTCCCTTGACAATCAAGTGCCACACTAGCTGCCTCCATCAGGTCTTGTAGTGTAGGGTCTGACAGCTGAGCCTGTCTCAACTCTCTTTTTGTAACCCTTCCCAGCTCCCCTTCCACAGGAAGCTTGGTATTCTCTGACAGTGGTGCCTCACTGTCAGCCTGGGTGCTACTACTCACCTCTGCCCTTGCAGTCACTCTGTCCAAGGGAACATCAGTACACAGAAGCAGTTGTGGCTCATCTTCAGCCTCACTGCAACAGGGTAGCTCCCTCCCTGAAGTAACCACCACACCAGTCCTGGCTTCAAGTCTGCTGTCTGTCTGGGTCCTCCCCAGGCTATCAGATCCACATGCTTGTCTACAAACCTGAGTGTATGTCACTGCATGCACACATGGTACTGCATTATCAAAATCATTCCCTATCAGGACATCTGCAGAGATATCCTCAAACACACTTACTTGTTGGCTTCCTTTTCCACCCTCCCAGTCAAGGTGAAGTTGAACCCTAGCCAAAGGTATTTGGAATGGAGTCTCTCTTAAAGTTCTGACTGGAGCAAACTGCCCAAGCAAGTAGTGCTCCTCTTTAACCATTGCAGGATTGACAATGGTTAGGTCACAGGCTGTGCCTCTCTTAGCAGTGGCCTGTTTCCCATTTACTAAGATAAATATAACCTCTTGTGGTAGTTTGGTTCCTTTGTTGTCTCCAGACAACTCACTGTTGGCATTCTGTCATTCCCACTTACAGGCTGTCCCACATTTTGTTCCTCACCTTGCCTCCATGGACATCTATATGCTACATGGCTCCACTAATTGCATTTAAAACATTTAACCCTTGGTCCTGGATGCATACCTGGACTAGTGGCTTCCCCTGCTACTGGCAGACTCTGTTGGGGTGGTCTAGGCTGCCCACCATGGGTACCCTTTGACCGATGAGCAACACTGGGAATCCCTTTCCTGTGCAGTGATGCCCTGTTTGCTAGGTATAGGTCTCCCTTCTTCCCCAACTCATCTGCAGTATTGCACTGCCTATCTGCCAACCAGATGTTAGCAAAACACGCCAACAGACAGTTTTTAAAAGTATTACAATTTAAGCAATCAATATCAGACAATTTAGAAACAGCAGTTACAGTTTTACCATGGAGTATGGGGGTCAGGAACCGTACCCAGGGCCCATGGTCAACATTATACTGTTTACATACCCTTTCAAACATATGAATCAAACTACCAAATTATCCCCCTCTGTAAATTGTAGAAGAAGTTTACTGACATTTGTTGTTTCTGGGGTTTGGTAAATCCCTTCTCCATTACCTCCATGACCCTGGCGAAGAGTCAGCATCTCATTTTCATGTTGCCTCTGCCTCTCATTCTCCTCAGTTTCTAGGCATCTCAGTATCTTTGCTGCTTCTGTTTCCAAATGTTTGGCCTCCAGTTTAAGTCTAACTCCAAACAGATTTTTTAAGTCCTTTCTGGAAAGGTTGAACTATCCATTTTCTGAGAGTTGTACTTCCCCAAGGCCAGTCTGATTATCCTTCTGGTTGCTGGTCTGTGATTCAGCTGTGACTAAGGCTGCAATCATCTCTGCTTTAGTCAGGTTGGCATGGCCCAGTCCTTTGGCTTAGCACATCTCAGCCAACTAGCTCCTTGTCAGTTTGACATACTCCTTTGCTGACATCCATGCCTGCTCTCCCTGACTAACAAAACTGACAAAAAATAAAACGATTGCAATATGAAACTCTGAATGTTCACTGTGTGTCTGATTAAGAGTACAAACACCTTCCTTACTCACCACTGTTTACAGGCTACAAGAATTCAGTATCCACACCACTGAACCCTAATATGTGGATATCCCACCACTGCCAACCAATTAATATGTAAAGCCCCAACACTGGCCCAGTGATCCAGGAGCCTCAATCCTCACCAGTGGCAACAGTGGGGGATGTACATACTGGGAGGATGACAAGTACACACACAGTAAAGTGTAGTTTCCCTTAAGAGCACACATAAACCTCTGTAAGTCTGGGGCTGGTTTCTCTCTCTTTCTTCAGATCCCCAATAAGGCTCCCCACTGGCGCAGCTATAGAGTTGAGAATTCAACTGAGTGGCCAAGTCAAGATGTCAAGCACCCTCTCTCTCCAACCAGTGCTTTGTGTCCCTGCCCAACTAGTTGACACACACACTCTTTGAGATTTGATTTACACACACACACACACACACACACACACACACACACACACACACACACACACACACACACACATACCTGGGAGAGGCTGGCACAGGTTTACTAGCTATGCCCCCCTTCTGCCCAGACTATAATGTAGTTTTGACTTCCACCAACCACTCCTTATCAGCTACTTTAAGGCCCTTAACAAAGGGTGTTCAATCTTACTGTGTAATGTTACTATTAATCCAAATGGTAGTTTGACCAAGAGCAAGGCTATTAGGAGTAGCCCACACAGTGTCACCAGATAAACATGCAATTACTCTCAGAACATAAATATGTCTGTACACACATAAACCACAATGAAAATATTAAATATATGTAATAATAAATAATAAAAGAACAAGAAAATACTCATAGTTACATCAGCATTCCAATTCACAGGAAATATTTAAAACAACATTGCAGGACAGACTCAAATAAATAAAGAAAACATCTAAGCTATACTTCACTATATTCCTGTCTGTATCTAAGAGTAATTACTGTGCCCTAGTTAACTTGCTTACAGAACAAGAAGCGAGCAGATGTGGTTAGTGAATATTCTTGTCAGGTCAGAGACATAACACAAAATGCCCAGTCTCTCTCTCAGAGAGTTCTTAAATTAATATCTCAAATGTTACTGCTGGGTTAGCTGGCAGGATGACATCACTTTTGTCATCTGACTTTAGTTGCCAAGCTAAACCCCCATTGCTAGAAACTGCCAGTCTTTACCATCCACCTGTGAAAATACATAGCCCTTAGATCTTTGCAGCTGCTGGAACACATAAAATAATAAAACACTTACAAGACAATGTAGAAGGCTCTCTAGTTTTAGACTTCCTGTCTCCTTGCTGCATTGAAGCCATCTTTTATGGCACAGTTATAAAACAATTTAATTTCAACTATTTTTCTGAAGTTGTGCAAGTTAATCTTCTATGCTCCAATTCCTACTGTTAAAATATATACATTTACTCAGCTACAATAGTGTATATACATTTCTGTTCTTTTCCAGTAGGGTACACTGTGGATCCATATTTAAGCTCAGTACTGTACAATGGGGTGTGCCTTCGTTGAAGGTTGTGCGTCAGGGTTGGTAACCCGGTACGTAAAAATCCACTACCAATCATTAGCAGACCGGAGTTCCGCTGTGGCAACCCCTAACCAGGAAAAGCTGAAAGACACAAACAAACTGTACAAACCCTTTTAACACACACTTCTGTACCAGCAGTTTGATATACACATAATATACAGTTCTAATGCACGTGTAACACAAGCATATGAATCATGTTGATATTCACAAATGGCATATGACCATTTACAAAATTCCAGACATCTGTGCTGGCAGTATATCCCTTTTGTTACACTTCTATATAAATCATGTTAATATTCACAAATGACTGGGCTGTCAGTATTTCCCTTTGTCACAGCATGGTCAGCCTTTGACCATCCCACTTGTTTCTGTCCCTCCCATAGCTATGGCAAACTTGGCCTGTAGAGGCAGAATGGAGCGTGATTAAAAATTACTTCATGGATATAACAGTTGATACTGTCTTGGCTATCAAGGATCTGAGCAGCACTCTCTGCTACTTGTTTCTATACATCATATCACTAGAGTCATGGCAACAGGTTGAGCAGCACACCTCTTCTCTACTGTGTGTATGTGTATGTCAAAGGAAGCATGGGTGACAAATGACATGTGTGGGTGACTCCTGTGTAGTCTAGTTGAGGTTTACAGTTACAGGATATTAACTGTCAAACACTGTTGAGGCCAGAAGTCAAGCCCACTCCTGTATCATCATATCTTATTGTGGTGTTGTGTGGGGTCTATA
Source organism: Protopterus annectens (assembly GCF_019279795.1). Classification (NCBI taxonomy): domain Eukaryota; kingdom Metazoa; phylum Chordata; order Ceratodontiformes; family Protopteridae; genus Protopterus; species Protopterus annectens. The sequence goes on from NC_056741.1 coordinate 1,876,606,006, forward strand.
TCACTTTGTTGAATAGTTTATTCATTGAATCACTATTAACTGAACTTATTAAGAGAAAGCTCATTTCAGTGAATGATCGTTTCAGTGAATTTTTTCTCAAGGAAACTAAGTAGTTGGCCATCATCAATATTTTGCCCTTTTCCCCACTGTAGTGCAATCTCGGAGTTGGTATATTTAGTTACGGGGGTGTAAGGGGTGCAACCCCTCACATTGGTGGGTGTGGGGGGGGTGAAGCCCCACACTTTCTGAGTTTTAAATTGTGTAGTGTGTTGTTATGGTCGGTAGCTGGCACACTAGTTTCTTTCTCTTGGAGAATTTCTGCTGGAGCGGTTGTTCACTGAAATGAGTTTTCACTTAAGTGAGTTTGATGAATAGTGATTCGATGAATAGACTATTCAACAAAGTGATATAGACCCATTGTGTGTGTGAGCCCTTTACCTTGGTTGAGGATTCTGATGCCACATGTGCATAGGGCCTGCATTAACACCTCAGTATACAGAGTGCTAAACTTTTCAAGCCAGTTACTGTCTTACAGGCCAACAACAATTCATGTAAACCTATAGGTTTATTTATTTATTTATATATGGGTTACTGGGGTAGAGCACCGATCACAGAATGACCATTTGCAGGCTCAGCTTGGGTAACAATCGCATTGTAACAATGAAATGCACCAAACAACTTATTAATAGAAGCATAATAGAATAGATTTTAACAAAAAGCAACACACTGCAAAAAAGTCAACAGAAGCATTATAGAACAGATATTCAACTAATAACACATAGACATGAATGCAAAAGGAAAGTACAAATGATGTACGAAGAGGAAGTAGTAGTAGTACAGGGAAAGACTGATAGGTGCACATTTCACAGGATTTTACATGATGTTGTTACTGATGTCTAATAACATACTCCAGAAGGGGAAACAGTGCTTCTGAACTGACAAGTATGTAAATGACTTTTTTACAGCCGGGAAGTATGATTTGAACAGTGAAATCTGCCTCAGGAGAACTCACCCCCTTTCGCAATGGCAGAGTACGGCAATGCATAGCTGGACCTTAGTTTGTAATTTGTAAAATATATTAATGTGGTTTATCTGATTCTCTCTTTTTTCTTGTCATTCTGCAGGACCACCTGCGGTAGAGGCAAAGGAGGACAGCCTGCACCTGAGTCTACACCAGCTGATGCCTTCTGCAGGTCAAGAGTCTGTGAGATCCTTGTCAGGATAGAGTGATTGTACATCAAAAATGTCCTTTTAAAGTCAACAAAGACCACTCATTTGAACTGATGTTATCCATGCTAGTATAGGCGGTGCCTGCAAACAGATGACTTGAGCTGGTCATCTTTTCTTTTTCTTATCTATGATGAACCGTTGTGCATAGAACATATTTAAAAAAAAAAACAATTTAGTGTCAGTGATTACTCACATCATAGATACCATTAGATAACATAACATGATACCATTCACATGTTCTGGGCAGTGATTGTGAGGGGAGTTTAGTAATTCAGTGACACTATTCTTCTTACACATTAAAGGAAAGATACTAATAGTGATAGGATCATTGAAGGCATGGTGGAGTGGATTTATGACATGAGGAATAACAAATCTAAGTACTATATCACTAAACATTTAGCTGTTGGACTTCCATGCGAGAAAATGGCATACCACAATGTAAGCTCAGATTAACTGGAGCCTATTCTGAAATGAAAGAATAGGCTCCAGAATGTGCATTAACTGAGAGTTTATAATGGTGTCAGACAACTTCCATGGGAAAGTCAGTAGCAAAAGTGGAAGCAGCTTTTTTAGATACTTAAGTACACTTTTGGCATTTGAATGCATGTCTCCTTATTTTTCTGATTTCTGCCCATACGTTTATTAGCATTTTGTCATAATCCATTTGGGTTGCTGTTCAATCGAAGCTATTTGCCTTTAACACCATTTTGGGCTGCTGCACTATTCTTCTTTGACTCCATCATATAGTTAGTCATTCTAAAGCTAATAATAAATGTTTAGGGCCAGATTCCTTGAAATCCTTGATAGATACCTTTAGATAAATTAATTTGTGACAGGTAAGGGCATCTCTTCCAGAGCTTCCTAAAAGAAAACAACAGTATTGCTAAACATAGCCCAGAATTAGTGTGATTGTAGATAAATGCCATTTCAGATATCTTGGGCATTGATCAAAATGAATAGTATGCAGGGATATTCAGCAGAAAGAAACTTCTCCATGCATAATGTGGAGATGTGGAGGGACAGGGATGATGTTGCAATCTGTATGTATAATGTTCTAAGAAAGGATTGGCAACCTGTGCTTAAACAGCAGCAGTATGAAAAAGAAGGCAGACTTGTGAATACAGGTGTCTACAGTTCCACAGATGAGAGAGGAGATGAAGAAAATTGTTTCAATGCGAGGGTAGTGGGAATGCATAAAATTCTACCAAGTTAATTGGTAGGCTCTAACTCAGTGAAAGGGAACAGGGACAATGTGTGTGGTATAAGAACTACAACTCTTGGAGTCTAACCTTTTACAACAAATACAGTTGTTTATAAGTAGCATCCCTATAAAAAACAACCAGTAGAATTGTGTCTGCAATTTTGTTAGTTATTTGTTAGTTGTTTGAAAATACGGGCAGACATACCAGGAACTCTTTTTGACAGAATGTTTTATGATTCCACACTAATTTCTCTTTTCATTACTGTATCTAAATGCATCTGATTATTCATCTAGCATGATTTTCTGATTTTTCATCATTTTTGAAAGTTAGTGTCACAAAATACTGCCAGCATGCATCTTTTGAAGCATTTCTCCTTTCTGCATATTCTTTAACATTTTTAATTTGTATTCCTAATAAATATAGATATCTTATTACATATTATTATAACAGTTCTTCTCAAGAGTACTACCAGTGTTCTAACAGATTTATTTTGTACGTCTGTAGAAACAAGTATGCATTTTATGCAGTAATGAGATGGCAGCAAATTCTTATTTTTCTTACAGCATGTTTAGTCCTTTCTACATTTTATCTAAATAAACACTTCCTTCACCAACATTTATTTTGCTTGTTTCTGAAGGATGCATAAGTCTCTTTATCTTTTAAAACACTTCATTTTATCCTTGTAATTTTGTTCTTTATAGATATTGGCTTGTGCATTATATAATGTGATAAACATTTTATTCATACTATTGGCAGTGTTTCAGCATTTTCTTTCTTTTTCATTAGGCTTACATTGAAAACACATAAATACATGTATGCATTCCAACCACATGAGGGTAGCAACATTTCATTTTTTGTGAGAACATTGTATGTCTTACTTTGTATACATGCATATATTTTCACTAACCTTAAGAGGGTAGCAAAGTCTAATTTTTGTGAGCATTTTTTTAATATTTTTTTCAGATACACTATGTTTGGTTTTGTTTTTCAGGGAAACAGTTTACAACTTTTCTTTATTAAACTCATTATTTCAACTATTTATTTTTCTTATGTTAAACTAACTTAACAACTGAAAATTGTTAACAGATACTTTTTCAAAGGTTTTCTATTAAAACTGGGCATGCTTTACATCTGCCCAAATATATCAAGGAGTAACTAGCAGGTCCTAAAATATGTCATCTAACGAACACTGGATTTTGAGTGATTTGACATTTAATTCTTTCATACAGGTACAAGAATGGGGAAGCTAGAAGTCATAAAGACAGTCTGGGGTTAAGAATAAAGACTTGTCACAGTGGGGATAAATTATCAAATGAACTGTAGATAGAATGTTACTTCAAAACACTGAAATGTCAGAGAAAAATATTATTGGTCTAAAAATATGGGACAGGTGAGATTCTGCATGTGTGTGTATGTGTGTGTGTATGTGTGTCTGTATGTGTATGTATGTATATGAGTGTGTATATGTTTTATCATTAAAAGCATTTATTACATGCTGAAATTGTGCTTAGAGTCATCACTGGTGTAATTTATTAAATTGTGTTTTGGACGAACTTCAGCAGACCAACCATAACATAATTCAGGAGTTTTCCCTTTTCTTTCCAGTTGTGCAATCGTGGATTTAGATTATTTAAGTTCTTGTGTGTGTGTGTGTGTGTGTGTGTGTGTGTGTGTGTGTGTGTGTGTGTGGTAAAGCCACCATGTAAAAGCATGTTATGTGTTATTTTTTAATGATCACACATATAACCTATCTGTTTATATTTGGAATCACTATTTTAGATTACTTTCATTTGCAAATAGTCAATAACATTCCCAATCAAGGTACTTCAGAAGAAAAAAACTTCATACACAACACATGTAAAAAGGACACACACAGACCATAGAAAACAAGCTTCCCAGTCTAAACCAAAGTTGTAGAAATGTTTTATAAAATTAAAGCAAACAGCAATAAGTTAAAATAAAAAAATAAAAATAATTAGAAGCACAACCAGTAAATTGAAAAAATGGCATTACTTCCAAAATGGACCTGCTTCTATATAATGTATATAATTATACTGAGTAAACAGCATAGGCATGTTATCAGACTAGCTTATACTAACAGAAACCTCATTCCACTGCTAAAATGATGCCACAAATATAGTTGACCTCATATGTAAGTCATAATAATCACTTCAGAACTGGAGTAGAAACCTCCCACAAGAGAGACCATTCATAAAACCCCACAAAAATTGTTAATCCCCGTGAGAATAAAGAACAGGTTAAAAATGGACTTCGGTGGATTTTTTCTGAAAATGTAAAATAAATGTTCTGCATTTCAGTGTGTACAGTGCACGCAGCTGACTAACTTGGCAAAAACATATAGCTTGGCATTCATTGTTAATAAGAATCAGAAGTAAAATATTTTATCTCATAAACTATGAAGCTTTTGAAATTTAGGGTCTATATTAGAACACCGAAGCTTCAAAACTACGAGTGTTCTAATATCAACCTGTTTTCAGTGAACGCTGAAAATATAAAAGAAACAGAAAACCGAATTTTTTCCTAGGGAAAGAATTGGTTGTCTGTTTCTGTTGCTTCGATATTTTCAGCGCTGTGGTGGAAAGTTACGGGACAGGTTCAGGTAAGTGTACGAGTGTGTGGACTTGAGGTTTAGGGCAGGTTAGGAGAGTTAGGGTTAGGGCGCGGGTCAGGTAAGTGTGCGATTGTGTGGACGTGAGGGTTAGGGCGGGGTAGGTGAGTTAGGGTTAGAGCGCTGATGAGGTGACTGTGCGATAGTGATGGACCTTAGGGTTAGGGTTTGGGTTAGGGTAAGTGGATAGTTAGTGGTGTATGTATAGTTTAGTGTAGGGCTAGGTGTAAGAGTTTAGGTGCATGTGTGTGGATTGCTATTTGTTTGGTGTGCTTGTGTTGTATGTATGTGTTTTGGAACAGCAAATTTTTTTCCTTGGAAAAAAAATTCGCTGTTCTGTATGTTCGATGTTTTACATTTTCGATTAATAGGGTTGATATTAGAACACTCGAAATTGTGAAACTTCGGTGTTCTAATATAGACCTGAAATGTATTATCTACAAGCAGGTCAAGATGAACGCTTGTATGCCCCTATGTCTCATAGGTTCATAGGTTCATAGGTTCATACTAGGCTATCTGCCCTAGGGCATTTATAAGCCTAGCCAGAATGTGTTTGGCTTTCGCCACCCATTTTAAATTTATTTTGCTATGCCCTTTTTCGAGGTTAGTATACTGTTCCTCTGTCTAACAGTGACACAGAAGTGATACCCGGGGTAAACCTACGATCTCCCATCCACTCATCAAGATTCCTCTTGAAGAGAGTCAATGAAGGACTCTGCCTAACCTGGACTGGGATTTTATTCCAGAGTGAAGGGAGCCTCTGGGTTATGAATCTGTCCCTCCAGCATGTCCTATTTATTTCAGTGCTGAGGTTCAAGTCTCTCGAGCACGTAGCTCGATGGGATTTGGATTTTCTGAGGTGCAGCATGTCCATTAATTCGGGTTGGACATGGCTTTATCGTCAGGCATAGATCGCCTCTGAACAGGCGGTATGCCACTGAGTAGAGCTGGAGTTTCTTTAACCGGGCAGCATATGGCATCTGTTTGAGCCCTTTGATCCTCTTGGTGAGGTACTTTTGGGGTCTTTCCAGTTGCTGCAGGTGTCTGGTAAGGTACATCCCAAAAGGGCATTGTACTCAATTATGGGCCTGATGAGGGATGAGTAAAGAGGCACGATGACCTCCTGATCTAGATGTGAATCCCTTCATGATTAGGTGGGCTATATAAAATGTTTTCTAACCACTTTGGCCACGTGGTTGTCAAATGAGAGATTGCTATCAACTTGGGTCCCCAGGTCCCTAATTACTTCTTCTGTACTTAATGGATTACCACCTATGTGGTAATTTGTGGGCACTTTGTTTTTGCCAAAGGGATGACTATACACTTTTGGCATTTAGCTTGAGGCCATGGCTCTGGCACCAGTTGTCTGTTTCTATGAGGCCCTTTTGGAGGATGCTTGTGTTGGCTGGAGAGTCGATTATGGTGCCCAGTTTGCAGTCATCTGCGAACTTGGTCAGCCACAGTCCTTCCGTGTTGGCCTGTACCTCCGAGAAATATATACCGAACAAGAGAGGTCCCAGGACTGAGCCTTGTGGGACACCACTTGTAACTGGTTTGGAGTCTGACATGGCTCCAGCAATTCTAACCATGTGGGTTCTGTCCTTGAGCCAGTTTGCAATCCATCTAGTGACATAGGGGTTTATATTTAAGCTGGTGAGCTTATCTATAATGCCCAGTGGGGTATTGTATCGAAGGCTTTGTGAGGTCCAGGTAGGCTGTGTGGACCACCTTCCCCCCTCGTCAATGGCCTTGGTGATGGTTTCAAAGAAATCAACCAGGTTTAAGAGGCAGGATCTGCCCTTAACAAAGCCGAACTGGGTAGGATCCAGTGTTTGTAGGTCCCCAATATCTTTATTTATGAGGTCCATGATGATCCTTTCCATAGCTTTGCAGACCAAGCTAGTCAGGCTTATGGGGCGATAGTTTCCAGGATCCGTTGAGGCACCACCTTTATGGAGAGGGACCACTGTTGCTGTACGCCACTCTTTGGGCACATATCCTGTAGTAAGGCTGAGATTGAACAGTAGTTTTATGTTTGGGTTTAGCTCTTCTTGGAGTTCATGTAGGGCGCAGTCTGGGACACCATCTGATCCCATTGATGCTGTTTTTTGCTTTGGAGAGGGCGGCTCTTACCTGAGCATCTGAGATGTCAGGGGGGCAGCACTCTGCTGGGATAGATATTTGCCCTTTTGGTGGGGGGGGGAGTTTGTGCTGAACCTGTTAGCTAGGATGTTGGCAATGTCTGTGGGTTTGGTGTATTTTTTGTCATTTTGGACTAATTCTGAGCATATCTGGGAATTACCACCCAGGTTCCTAACATAACTAAAGAAAGCCTTGTGATTATCCTTAGTATCCTGTGCAATTTTTCTCTCGAAGCTGGCCTTAGACAATTTTATGTGTGCCCGTAGTTTTTTGCTAATACTGGTCAGTGATGCCTTCACTTTTTGGGATTTTGCTCTATCATTTAGTAGCTTCCTCCTTCAATTGTATAGTTTGTTTATGGCTGGGGTCCACCAGACAGGACATCTGCCTTTGGAGGATTGGGTCTTGGTTTTATTTGGGATCGCATGATCCATGCATTCCTGAAGGTGTTCATAGAATGCGTTTATAAAGGATTCTGCGGTCTGGGCCATATTTTCCACAGGTCCGGGGGCTTTGAAGGATTCCACCTCAGTTTTGAGGAGTGTGAAATTTGCTTTAGAGAAGTTTTTCACTGTGGTTTTCTGGGCAGGGGGTGGGGTCGGGATGAGAATATCCAGTGAGATTAGTTTATGGTCTGATCTTACCAGTGAGGGATACACTTCTGGTCTGGAGCATAGAGTCCCCATGTTGGTGATGATCAGGTCCAGTATGTTTTCCCCTCTTGTGGGAGTGGTAACAAGTTGTTCAATAGCATTTGAGTTTATAAATTCTAGAAACCTTTGGGCTAGGGTGTTGGAGCTAGAGTAATGCTCCCAGTCTATGTTTGGGTAGTTGAAGTCGCCCAATATAATGGTGTTTGGAGAGACCTTCATATTTTCCAGTGTTCTCAGGAAGGCCGAGTGGGGTTCCTGGGTTTGGGAGGGTGGTCTGTAGCAGGCTATAAACTGGAAGGCAGTTTTACCCACTGTTAGTTGCACATGGATAGTCTCTGATGCTTCGTGCTTTGCCACCAACCTGGAGGTGTGGGTATCTTTGATGAATATCGATACTCCCCCTCCTTTTGTGGTTCGGTCCAAGTTTTGGGACTGAAAAGCATGGTATGAGGTATAACCTGGTAGTGCTGGGGTGCTCTCGGGACCCCTGAACCAGGTTTCTGTTACTGCACAGATATCGACGTTCTCCATGCTAAGGAGAATTTCGAGTGCGTGCATCTTGAGGTTTAGACTTCTGGCGTTGAGTAGCATTACTCTTAGTTTCTTATCCCTTGTGATACCTATGGAGGTGGGTTTGTCTTTTGAGCCTTGCCTAAAAAAGGCACTATTGGGGTAGCAAGAGCCTTTGCCAATATCCGAAAGCCCAGGGGTGACAGGTACAAACCGTCCCTAGCGAAACATCATGGCTTGTCGAGCATATCATCCCAAGCTGACAGGCATTGGATCCCCTTTGAATGACACCAGTACTTAAGCCAATTGTTGAAATTGATCATCTTGTCTTCATATTGTGGCATCATTCTTGGTGAGGGTAAGATGCTACTCCAGGTCAGGGTCATACTGGCCTGGGCTACATGCTCAGAGAGCTCCTTTATGTCTCTTTTCATGTAGTCCAGGGTCATTCACACCAGCATGGACAATGACTGAGTCATATTTGTACTTGCCTTGGAGTGACCTGAGTGCTTGTGTTATGTGGTGGATCCTACCGCCCGACAGGCTGCTCACCGTGACCGTCTCCTTGTTCAGCCTGGTGAGCGGGACGTCAGTGTGCCTGACGATAGAGTCACCTATTACAAGTGTATCAGGTGTGTTGTTTAGTCTTAAGGGCTGTGACTGTTTGGCACACTGGCTTTGTGAGATATGTGTTGCACGTGTTTTGTCTTGGGGTAGTGGCTGCTTGGGTGTCTGCTTTGGAGGTCTCTGCTGCTTCAGCAGATCTTTATTTAGAGCCTCTGAGTATGTTTTTGTGTGATTATGTGTTTGGTTTGCTGTCGTGGTAGGTCTATGTGAGACTGGAATTGTAGTGAGTGTGGTTTCCTTCTCCTCCTGACTGGTTATGCCAGTACTGAGTTGAGAGAGCTTAGCCTCCAGTTTGGCTATATGGTTGCATCTCTCACATGTGTTGGAATTTGTTGGGAGGAGGAGAGGGTTGTCTGTGTACATGAGGCAGTTGTAACATTGCCTCAAGATTCCCAGATTCACCAGCTGGACCGGAGAGGAGATTGACAACTGACCTTTGGACATGCTAGAATAATATTGGGAATTCCTTAATAATTGAAAACCAGGGCCAGTTGGGAGTGAGGGTGTAGTGCTTTTAATTTTTAGTGCTGACATATAATTGCTTTAGTGAGCAAGTGCCAGGTAACTTAAGTGCAATGTGTTACAGGTAACTTAAATGCAAAAACGACAAACGGCCTTTGCTGTTTACTCAGTATAATTATCAATATGATACGCAAGATAGGTCAAGGACGAAAGGAGTTATTATTCAGGAACAGAATGTTTAATATATGGAAAACAAACTGTCAGCAGACCAGCTTGAGAAGAAAGATGTATTATTCTGGCAAATTCTCAAAACTGCTGATGCAGGCAGAAAAGACACTATAAAGACTGGGACATTTTCTTTTGTATGAGAGACTTTGATTATTCTAAGCTGAAGTACATTTTGATGTATATCCCTTTCATTGTTAAACTAGATGTCAACCTCGTATGCAGTAAACGAATGTTGTAACAGCAGAACTGTCTCAGTGTCTTCATTGAGTAAAGGTACAGACTACCTGAACAGTGTAGTGCAACTTTAACTTTAACAGTGGTGAGACCAGTCCAGTACAAACCACCGGGGGTGTGACCTGAAGAGATGCCTCTCACAGTATGACATTTCTGCGCCGACCTTCTTAGAATCAATTCTACTCTTTCTAAAACTTTGTCCATTGACTGGAGGACAAACACTGCAGCACAGTACAGAGCAGTACAGAAATTCTCCTTCAGACAGTTGATGATATATGAGGTCCAAATTCTCCACTGCCGACAATTTGTCTCACCAGCATCTAGTGAAGGACAGCAGCTAATTCTCCCCCAACTGATCTCCATGTCAAGACTGGCCACCTTGTCCTGAATATTTGTGGCAAATATTTTCTTCTGTTTTTCTTTTAACAATGAATGAAATTCATGAAAATGCCAAGACGTGCACTAAATCTTTTATTGTTGGTGTATCTGAATCATATGTAGATGTGTGGAATTATTTAAATACATGGTATGATCAGCATGTTAGCACCTGTAAGGCTTTGCTAGGGAAAACTGACAATCCTGCATTATATAAATGGATTGCCACCTTTGATTGGTATGTGTGTAAGGCAAAAGTGTCACAAAAGGTACAGAAATATGCTATTTGCAATGATTTAAATGTTGTTTTTTGCATGCCTTGTCATAAACATATTGTACAAAACCTGGAACACAACCAGGATAAAGTAATGCTTGAAGCACAATGGTTCCTGCTTCTATATATCCTGTTGCAAAAGATTTATTAGAGGGTGATGCAAATGTCAAAGTGTATACTTTACAGACTCATTTGTAGGAGTTTAAAGATCTTGACCTCCTGTGTCATTTTCAGACTTACTGTGATAAATGAAATGCACCTGGTAAAATGCATAATGACACCGCTGAATGTACAAAATAATTTTCTCAGCTTTTGAAAGTCTCACAGACTGAAATTAAGACCTTTACACAAACTGTTATTGAACAAGGCAGTAAAGCTACTGGTATGATAGAAGAGTTAATGAATAAAATTGTCCATTTGCAAGAAAAATATGGCTGGCACACAGCATGATATAACTGTTGCAAGGAAGGAGATTAACACATTACAAGCTCAGTTAGAGACACAGGAATCTGAGGCTGCTAGAGCAGCAGACTTAGCTAATCAAAATATTTTAAGATTACAAGCCCTGTTAGAAAAATTTCAATTTAAAGCACTAGAAACTGCTAATACCAGTCCTATCATAGCCTCAGCAGGTTTTTCTTCTGAAGTTTATCATGAGTTTAGGATGTTAGAAACTCTCCCTAAGTGGGATGAACAGAAGGGTATTTTTAATAACACGATTACATTTGAAGCTTGGGTTCTTAAAACTGTAGGCACTGTATGGAATGATACACTTGAATGTTGTTTTTGGAATTTCATTCCTTAGTGTTTCATGGCTTATATTCAGCAAAAGCAGTATCCAGTACAAACTAAACAGCAGCATTGCTAGCATACACTAAGGGGCAATCTCTCACACCACCGCTTTTAGATCAGTTTCAAATGACAGTCTGTGATTCTTTGGAAGAACAAGCTGAACATTACCAGCTGGCATATATGCTAGTTAATGGCAGTGATGAAAAAGATATGAAAGATGTAAATTTTCAAAAAGCTGTTATGCACTCCTTTTTAGACCATTTAGAAGGTGTCCCAGGGGATATCAGACTTATTTATGAGGAATCTTCAAATACACTCACAGAGTTAGTAGATAAATTGCTGCAAGCACGTATTATGTGTAAAGATAATGTTATTCATAAACAAAAGATTTACACTGTTGTTCACAGCCATTGTTAGTGAAGTAAGGGGAAGGGGGCATGGGAGATGGACTAATCAGGGACAGCAAGTTCCACAGCAGGTGGCAGGACAATCATGTCAAGGGCAAGTTATACAGGGGCAACAACGTGCAGCATTAGCTTCCCCAGCCACTCAGTTAGCTTCTCAAGTTACTCAATCTATAGAGGGTTCTCCAGAGACAACCTATTTGTTATTCCTGTAAACAGGTGGGTCATACTAAAAATGATTGTAAATATTATCACAGATGGCGCCAAGAACAACAGGCAAAGGGTAAGTTTCTTAGCGTGAAAAATATTGATAAGCCACGTGTGCCACGACAGCAACAGGTAATGCAGCCAGAAGTACAAACACAGCAGTACACTTCACAACAATATATGACAGAGGGTAATAGGGGACTACAGTAACAACCCCTATATACCATAAACACTCAACAGTCAGTATTCCCAATACAGCAAAGGGATGATGTGACACCTTGTGTCAATGTACAAGGTAATATTGTTAGCACACAGGAAACAACTGTTCTTTCTGACTTTGTTTCTGAGGGTCCTGTAAATCCTAATTATCAACAGCAAATAGCCTTGCATCATGAACTTAATCGATCTTCTTATGTTGACTGTGAAGCAGTTGAGGAAGCACTGCAATTATGTCCCTTGCAGTCCAATACCACCAATGATTTGGGGTGGGAAGTAGACCTGCTATAGGGGTGTGACCCCCCCACCCAAGTCTCTTTCTTGACTAACTTCAAGAAGGGGAAAGATGGACGACCACTTATCAACATTTGGGTGGGTAGAGGGGAACCTGTGGGAAGATGTTCTTCTAGATACAAGAGCGGCTGTCTCAGTGACAGGTAGGCATTTGCCTCCTGACTTGTCTAAACGCATATGTATTTCAGGTTTTAATGGCTCTGGATGTCTAGCCATAGGTAATAAACCTGTACAAGTACAATTCTCCCATCAAGGGAAACCAGTGAAAGGGGTATTTTTAATGCATAGTTGTTGCACTTTCACAATCTTGGGAATGGATATATTATTTATATATTTATTTATATATTATTTATTTCTGAATTGTGTCAAAGCCTATCAGAAATGCAAGCATTCAAATTACGGTCAAAGGATCCTGTTATGCCAGAAAAAAACCTTCCCTCTGGGACACAAGCATTAATCAAGGCATTCCAGACGGACGGTCTGTGGGATAGTAATTGGCAAGCACCTTTTGAAATGACTGCTCAGTTAGGACCTCTAGTGTACAAAGTTAAAGGAAAGAAAAAAAGCAAAATTATTCTTGTTCATAGAGATCAGTTGAAAATCATTAAGTGACTTCATGTTTTGTGTTTTTTTTTTTTTTTACAAATGCCAAGTCTGAAACACCACTTACATGAAAAGGTTATATGATTAATGATTTAAATGCTATCTCCCTAGTGAAGGCGTCCTCTTGGTTGTCCACATGGTGTGCTGCTCCCTGGAAGCCTAGCATTGCTAATCGGGTTGTCCCCCCTCTGCTGTTTTATTTTTACAGAGTTTTATTGAAGCAGTGTACTGAAGTGTGGACACCCAGGACGCATCCCTTCTACCTCTCAGTGTAGGCTATAGCTGATAGCCTTATAGATTTGCTAGTTTTATTGAAGCTACAAGGCAGTCTACTAAAGTGTGGACACCCAGGATACATTCCTTCTACCTCTCAGTGTAGGTTATAGCTGATAGCCTTATAGATTTGCTCCTGGAAGCCTAGCATTGCTAATTGGGTTGTCCCCCCTGCTGTTTTATTTTGCAGAGTTCTATTGAAGCTACAAGGCAGTCTACTAAAGTGTGGACACCCAGGACACATACCTTCTACCTCTCAGTGTAGGCTATAGCTGATATTCTTATAGATTTGCTGTATGTGCATTTTTTCTTTAACTTTGTTACAGTCATTTTGGAACTGGGCCAGCACACTCGCGGAACTAACTGAGACCATTTTCCTCCCCCGTAGTTATGAATCATTTCTAACTTAGCTTTAAAGTTGAAGTCCTTCCTCCTGTTTGCCACCAGATGGCAGCAGAATACAGAGACTGACAGCTTTTAGTCCACTTTAGAGCATTGCTCTGGATCGCTGTGCTGCTTATCTTACTTACCGCTAACCCTCTAGTCTAGGCAATAATTTATCCCCTAAGAGATCTTACAGCAGACTCCACTTTCCAGAGTAAGGGGTTGCTGGATTTGTATAAACTTTACTATTAAACACCCACAATAAGGTGTTTCTTACCTAGCTAAGAGACATCAGTGCTTAGCTTCACTGAAAGGCCTGATTGGCTCCACACAATCTACCTCTGGCTCTAAGTGCCGAGTTAACCTTCCCCCTAGCACAGTCAATTTCCATAGCTCTCCCTCCCCCATTGGAACACGTATTACATCTCCTCCCCTCACTATCTACCCAAACTCTATAAGTATTAGCTCGTTCTTGCGGTGCCATATTTAAACACTATCTCCCTAGTGAAGGCGGCCCCTTGGTCATCCGCGTGGTGTGCTGCTTGTAAGTACCTATTTGTGTATTAAACATCTACTGTATGTATGTTGCAACTGCTGTACACTTTTTTATACATAACATCTATTAAGAGTATGTTAGTATGCTAGTCTACTTTAAGGAAAGCTGGATTGACACTACTATAGCTACTGTACCCTAATTCATGCCTGGCACTGACTTATTTTAACACAAGCAAGTGTTGTGGCCCTGGCTAGATTATTAGAGTACTAGGAATTAAGTAGTTAATTCTGTTCTTTTGTGCTTGTTCTGTTATGTTAGACGGTTTGGTATATCACTAAGTTGTTGGTGCTGAGCGGGAGGTTTGCTGCGAATGTAAGCAGGTATGGGAGTGTCCTTGTGACTGTCTTGGTTATTTGAAGAAAGATAAAGAAAATGTGCTTTTTAATTTGAAACATAGGATAACATAATAAATGCTATGTATTTGGTTCTGTAACACTTACAATTCTCTATGCTGACTATACACGTAAGTGGGAACAGTACGGGAGTGTGCATGCGACTGTCTTGCTTATTTGAAGAGAGACAAAGAAAGTGTGCCTTAAAGTTTAAACATAGGATAGCAAAATAAATGCTATGTATTTGGTTCTGTAACACTGAAAGTTATCTATACTGACTATATACTTGTGCTCACACCCATTCTTGCACTCCATTCCCTAGCCTTTCTCTCTGTCCCTGTATGCAATTTATACCAATACTCATAACTTTCTTCTTTCTCTTCTTTTTCAGCCTGGAAGCCTAGCGTTGCTAATTGGGTTGTCCCCCCTCTGTTGTTTTATTTTTACAGAGTTTTATTGAAGCTACAAGGCAGTCTACTAAAGTGTGGACACCCAGGACGCATCCCTTCTACCTCCCAGTATAGTATAGCTGATAGTCTTATAGATTTGCTGTATGTGCATTTTTTTCTTTAACTTTGTTACAGTAATTTTGGAACTGGGCCAGCACACTCGCGGAACTAACCGAGGCTATTTTCCTCCCCCGTAGTTATGAATTATTTCTAACTTAGCTTTAAAGTTGAAGTCCTTCCTCCTGTATGCCACTAGATGGCAGCAGAATACAGAGACTGACAGCTTTTAGTCCACTTTAGAGCATTGCTCTGGATCTCTGTGCTGCTTATCTTACTTACCGCTAACCCTCTAGTCTAGGCAATAATTTATCCCCTAAGAGATCTTACAGCAGACTCCACTTTCCAGAGTAAGGGATTGCTGGATTTGTATAAACTTTACTATTAAACACCCACAATAAGGTGTTTCTTACCTAGCTAAGAGACATCAGTGCTTAGCTTCACTGAAAGGCCTGATTGGCTCCACACAATCTACTAACTGGCTCTGCCCCGCTTTGCTCCCCTACCCTACCCACCCCCAGTGTTCCTACACTTATACTTCCTTTACCACACCCTCTCCCTGAAACAACCAATCCTATGCAACTGTCAATTGGCACAACTCCACCTCATCCCTCCTAACTTACTTTTTCTACTGCCTTCTCTTATACGTACCTTACCTTATTCACATACCTGTAGCTATTCTTCCCAGAAAAGACTATACCTTACCTATAATTTAAATTGTATGTATATCTTAACTCTATCTCTGTAGAGTTTTATAACTATTCTTAGCAGTATGTCTTCTAAAACTAAAACTATCCTAACTAAGACTTCTATAACTAAAACTAGCCTAACCAAGCTAATACTCATATCCACACTTTTTCTAGTCCTCATCTTGGCCTATCTCCTTACTTCCTATGAAAAAGTAAATTATTACCACTTCAATTACTCTCTCAAACAAACAGCCATTCAATTTACTACCCAAACACATATTCATTTAAACATCACATCCACCTCCAACTACCTGATAGCCAAACACCATCGACTTGCACATATTAAATTCAATAATCCAACTATAAGGAGACTGAAATATCTAACTAGCTTCTCCTGCAAACCACCTTTAGAGCTTAAAACTCCAACCCTAAACGATGGTGACATCCACCCTAACCCAGGACCAACTAATGTCTCCAGTGAAACAACTTACGGTATCACAAACTCCACCCTTCCAACCCTAACCACTGTCTCAAACCCCTTACTTATAGGGCATCTCAATATCCGCAGTATTAACAACAAAGTTGCCCATCTCCATGCCCTCCTTGAAATTCACTCCTTTGACATCTTCTGTGTTACTGAAACTTGGTTGAAACCTGGTACTAAAGACAATGAAATACTTCCCCCAGGCTGCAACATATTGAGACTGGACTGCATAAAACGTAAGGGTGGGGGAGTAGCACTGTTGTTTAAGACTGGACTACAGATCTCCTCTGTACCTTATAACCCACGACAAGATAGTAAGGCTGAACTCCTTATTTCTAAACTACAACTAAACCCTAATAAATCAATCTACATCATCTGTATCTATCTACCTCCTGGTAATAATAATACCATAGTAGAGAATATCCTAAGCTGGGTATCTTCTACTTACCCACAAGAAACTATCATATTAGGAGACTTTAATTATGACTGGTCTTCTGTCAATACAGATAATCCTTCCTCACATATTAATCTTCATGGCTTTACTCAGACAATCAACACCACTACAAGAATAAATAAAACTAACAACAAAGAAAGTATTTTAGATTGGATTCTTATTAACAAACAACAAACTTATTTAGTAGGACCTCTGCCTGATGATGTAAGCGATCATACTTTAACTTACATCATAAGACAACAGAGTGCCATTACTAACACCCCAACCTATAGGGTCTCATGGAGCAATAAACACTTTAACTCATTATTATTCCAAAATGAACTAAATGCTTGCAACTGGAACCCTCTAAAAATTTTCCCCCTTGAAGAAGCTGTTAAATATTTCAATGCTAAATTCTTAACAATCCTTGATGAACATGTGCCAAAATGATCTATTAGAGTTAAATCCAAGCCAGCCCCCTGGCTGTCTAAAGAAACAAGACAAAAAATATTACTTAGGAACAAATCTTGGGCTAAGTGGAGAGCTACTGAAACCACCTCTGATCAACAAGCCTTTAGACAGTTAAGAAATAGTACTAAAAAAGCCATATTCACAGACAAAAAGAACTACTATTGTAAATTACAGCAAACTCACCACAACAACCCCCAAAGGTTTTGATCAACCTTAAATAGACTCCTACACCCAGGCCAGTCTAGTACACCTTCTCCCTTAGGGGCTGAAAAGAATACCTCACATCAAACTGCTAATACCTTTTTCACTGACACCATTAATTCACTAGCCTGTCACCTTTCCATAGACAAGTCTAACCTCCCTAGCTCCACATCTCCTAATCTCCCTATATTCCAACTACAACCCATCTCTACCGCCTCTCTCCAAAAACATATCCAAAAACTTAAACCCTGTACCCCCTCTGCTGATCATTTACCATCTGAATACCTTCAAAAGGCAGCTGAAGAAGTTGCCTATCCCATATCCATCCTTATAAATAGATCCATCATTGAAGGAACCATCCCTGTTATCTGGAAAATCTCCCACATTATCCCCTTACATAAAGGAGGTAACTCTAATGAGTATTCTAACTACAGGCCTATAGCACTCATCACCCTTAGCAAAACTTATGGAGAAATGTATTCACCATCAGCTAATGGACCACTTAACTCAACATAACTTACTAGCTAACTGCCAGCATGGCTTTAGGCCATTTCATAGTACCACCACAGCTCTCCTATCCTTTACCAATTACATCAATAGAAACCGCAACAATAACATCCCCTCATCAACACTCTTTACAGACCTGTCAAAAGCCTTTGATATGGTAAACCACCTCCTGCTTATAAAAACCCTAGAATCTCTTTTTCTAGACCCCAAGGCTGTTCACTGGTTCACTTCCTACCTCAGCAACAGGCAACAGGCAGTTCTCTGGGAAAACAAACTTTTATCCCTTCTGCCAGTCTCTCTTGGCATCCCTCAGGGCTCCATTCTAGGACCTCTTCTCTTCTCTTTATTCATAAATGACCTACATGTAGCAATACCTCAAGCTACATGTATACAATATGCAGATGATTCTATACTCATATGTTCTACTAAAACCACATCTGAACTACAAACACTAACACAGAATGTATTTAACACAGTTGAGGCATGGTTCTTGAAATGTTGCCTCCTTTTGAATGCCAAAAAGAACAAACTCCTGCTCTTTAGGCCTAATAGTCAGTCCTCCCCCATAGAATTCTCTATCATATCCAATAATGGCACCCATATATCCCCTGATTCTACCACCAAGCTGTTAGGTATCACAATCGACAATAACCTCACCTTTGATAATCACATTAATAACACTATTAAAACTGTAAATAGAAAACTGGACTCCTTCTACAGAATTTAAACCTTCTTAACTCCAACAGCCAAAACTACACTTGCTCACTCTCATCTTATTTCTACTCTTCTCTAAGCTTCACCCATATACACTAACGTAAAGAAAAATAATCTCACTAAACTAGCTAACACATGCAATAGCATTGCCAGATTTGCTACTGGGAACCCATTTAAAACTCACCACTGTCAGAACCTACAGCAACTAAACTGACTTGAACTAAAAAACATGCTGACACTTTCCCAACTCACCTTTGTCCATAGGATATTTCACCAACCTAATAACACACTTATACTTTCTAACCGTATCACCCCTTATACTAACCTAAATTCCTTACGCTCTTTGAGCAAACTTCTTGCGAGGTTAACTAAGTCTAACAACATCCCTGGTGACTCCCTATTCTCCAATACCATAGGTACATATTGGAATCTTCTACCTACTGCTCTAACTTCTATTCCCTCCCCCTTCCTCTTTAAACAAAAGCTTAAAAAACATCTTAAAACACACTGGTTATGCCCATGCATCAATCCTGACTAATCTTGTGATTCCACTATTTGTTCTCTTTATACTACCTTCTTTCATTATTCTCTACTGCTTACCCCTTGGGAAGCTTCTATCAAAAGTACCTTTGCAAGTAGTAACTGTTACAAATTGTTAAATAACTTTGGATGTGAAATTAATTGCTGAATGTACTGTATATTTCCACAGATGTTTTACTGTAGCAGAACTCTTCTATCTTGTATTCTGAATAGAAATTAGGGTGATGTCCTATCTAGTATATATGCATGCATTGTGTAATGTAGTTTAGAATCATGTTTTTGCCTGGTATTTTCTACCTCCTTTCTTTGCATTTGTAGATAATTTATCTGTGTTTGCTTCTATGTGGAGCTTTTCTCTCCGGGCCTCTGCTGAAAATGGAAATGTATCCGGTTGGACTAGCCCGGTAAACAAATGTAAAATAAATAAAAATAAATAAATAAATTGTAAAAGTATTTTGTATTATGAGGCATTAAGTATCATTGCAAAAATTAAACTACTTAGTTTGGCTGAAAAGACCGAAAAGGACACTGCTCACAATTGGTGGGATATCTTTACTGGTTGGTCGAAATCAGGAAAAAAACTGTTAAGTTGGTTAATACAGCCTGTATTAGTAGTGTTAGGCATTATAGTCATATTAACTATCTGGAATTGCTACCTAATTTGTCATTTGTGAAAAACTTATAGAATTCAACAAATCATGATGGTTAGGCTAAATATACTGGGAAAGGTTTCAGTGTGTAAACCTAAAGTTGAAAATGAACAGTCATTTTCCACTTTTTAAATGAAAGAGGGAATTGTGAGAGTAAAGAACAGGTTAAAAATGGACTTCAGTGGATTATTTTCTGAAAATGTAAAATAAGTGTTCTGCATTTCAATGTGTACAGTGCAAGCAGTTAACTAACCTGGCAAAAACATATAGCTTGGCATTCATTGTTTATAAGAATCAGAAGTAAAATATTTTATCTCTTATAAACTATGCAGCTTGTGAAATGTATTATCTACAAGTAGGTCTAGACAAACTCTTGTATGCAGCTGTGTCTCATCAATATGATACACAAGATAGGCCAAGGACGAAAGGAGTTATTCTTCAGGAACAGAATGTTTAAGATATGGAAAACAAATTGTCAGCAGACCAGCTTGAGTGGAAAGACTTATTATTCTGGCAAATTCTCTAAACAGCTGATGCAGGCAGAAAAGACACTGTAAAGACTGGGACTTTTTCTTTTGTATGAGAGACTTTGATTATTCTAAGCTGAAGTACGTTTTGATGTATATACCTTTCATTGTTAAATTAGATGTCAACCTCGTATGCAGTAAACAAATGTTGTAACAGCAGAACTATCTCAGTGTCTTCATTGAGTAATGGTACAGACTACCTGAATAGTGTAGTACCACTTTAACCTTAACAATCCCCTACTCAATTTGCAACTTGCACAAATAATATAATCATAGCATCCTATTGAAAAGAATAGGAAACAAATTTAAGCTAACACAAAAACAGGAGAGAATGGATGAAGACATTATGTGTTGGTCTAGTTCATGGTATATATATATATATATATATATATATATATATATATATATATATATATATATATATATATATAAAATGTCATGTACTATACAATTAGGAAACTCTATTGTGAGCTTACGTTTCCTTCTTCCTTTTCGGAAATTTACCACTGGTTTGGTACCTATGGCTCTAGTAGATAGAGGCAGCCTATAAATGCTTGACTATCCATACCCAAGCCTACAATATACCCCTTAAAATAACCACGGGGTATGAAAAATTTGTCAGATACATTTGGGAAGTGTGGCTAGCCTTAAAAAGGATTCAGAAGGCCACCTAGTTTGTTAGCCTAGCAATCACTTTTGAGCTTGTGAACATTTATGTGTCCATTATTGTTATTCAGTCTTTTTATAGTTTATACTACATGGCAACAAAATTTAAGTCACTTTAAGAACAGAAACAGGAATCCAAGAGCTGTTAAAAATCAAAGGGATACTAAGTACTATAAGATGGACCAGGAAGAATGACTGCAGATGTTGAATGATTAATACAAGGAAAATAAGGGGTTAACATCTAAAGTCTATTCCACAGCCTCCTAGATTTTTTAGTCTAACCCAGCCACCACTGAGAACAGACAGTCATTCAAACTTTCATATGGAGAATGAGGTACCAGCAGATAAGCATTCCAGTACAGCATCTAAAGTAGGAAAGGCAGGGGCATAATCTGCTATTAAACATAGCAAGGCCTATCTATGTCTAAGCAATTCAGCTCTTGCACCACATTTCAAAAGAATGCTTTCCTTCGTTACACCCGTTTGCTCCTCCAACATTGCGTACAAAGTAGACTGTAGGGAATTTATAAAATCTGTAAACTCATTACATTCCCAAAAAACATGCTCACAATTACCTTTCTACTTCCCATCATACCTCCAGCAATTGCTGTCTCCCTGAAGAAAAATATTCAAGTCTGATCGGGGTATTAACACTTCTATGCAAGAATCATAAACATTATGTTTGTTTTGTATGCTTGGGAAGAACACCAATATCCAAGCACTGTTTCTTTGTATATTGCCTTCCCATTCTCTCTTCCCAGTCTTTTCTAACCTCTTTTGCTTTGCACAGTTGCCGTGCAATTTTTATATACCCTACTAATTATCCCTTATTAACAACAGCTTCTGTTTTAGATGCAACTAAATATTCAGCCAGAGTTGGACTTCTATTTAGCGCTCTCCTAATCCCCTTGTCTTTGCCTATGCTTTGCTCTCAGTCCCTGGTAGTGAAGGCAGTCTGTAAGGTGCAGTACAAATTCCTGTTTGGTCTTATCCCACCCTATTACCTTTTCCTCCACATTTATTTGCTCTGAATATCTTGGCTCATTTGCTAATTCTGTCCAATAACTTCCCTCTTATCTGTTATGAGTGTGATGTTGTTAGAAATTCAAAAACATATTTTTCTCCCTACAGGAAGCTACCAGCTGCCACCAGCTCCTATACTCCTTCAGCAGGTCTTAATGACCTGCTTCAACATCTCCTGGGCTCACCCTGACCCACATCATGGTCGGTGAGGAGACTGAGGATGTCGGTGCAATATCATACTGCTGCCAGGGAAGTCACCCAAACTTCTGCCCTCCTGGAGCAGCCTTGCCTGCTCCAAGATTGCTGTCTTTAGGCTATGCATGTCCACTGCCACTCATGTGCAAATTCCCAACTAAGCAGCTCACCGCAGTATAGATACTGGTTGAATGAATCACAGCTTTATAGTGCGGTGTCCAATGATTATGTAGTACAGTTTATAGAACTTTTTTATCTAAAATTATGTACTGTATCAAATTACTTATTAAATGAAAGGTGGCAAATGATTCTATGTAGTAAAAACAAAGTGCAAAAAAAGATACATGGAAGGCATATACTATGCACAAAATGGTCAACACAAACAGTGAAATTATTGGTAAAAGAAGAGCTGCAGTGTTTAAAAGTACACGTTATAAATGGAAATGACTGTTTAGTCATGTAGATCACTGCGGATGAATCAGAATAAAGTGGAAAATAAAACTGGATATGGCTACTGCACAATTTGTGCCATTCACTATAAGGAAATGTTTTTAGCTATGCCACTGAAAAAGCCAAAAGAATCTTCTGAAGACATGTACTAGTGAGAAAGTGTCCTTTGAAAGTGAGATCAGGGTACTAATGACACATAAATATAAACAAAGATGATAGACTTGTTTTTCCATAAATAAGGTGAGTTGTCTTTGTTTGGCAGGGAATAAGTATGGAGAATTGTAAAAGCAGAGTGACTGTGTGAGTACAAATGCAGGTGATAAAGTCAAAGCAGAGAAGCTGTCACAAATGTATGCAGAAGCAAAACATTTATTTTAGCTAGGAAAATCCAACACTGAAAGGCATGAAATCCTAGACTAAGCAATATCAGAATGCCATTCCTGGGATGCACAGAGCTCACCAAAAGCTATATGCACTCAGGACTACTTGGAAAAGGAATTAAAAGCATAATGAAACTTCTCTCATGGCCATGATGTACTATGTTTATGATTATATAAGTCAGAGCAATACCTTAGGCTGGACACAAAAAATACTTTTACTTAACCAAATCTTAATCCAAAAGGCTCATCCTCCATTAGGACCCCACATCCCCCCATGGTGGTCTCCTTTTTCTAGGTACTAAATACATTTTGGTACCCACATCACTGTCCATGTAGTAGCAGGTAAGACTTGGGTATCAACTGACATCCTTGGCTGCCTTGGATCTCTTTTTAATCCCTACTTCTGTCCATCTATCTCTCTGTTATTCTGGTTGCCTACAGGCACAGTGCAATGCCCCCTTTGCCAACACATGTACTGCAGAAACATGTCTCTGTCTACACAGCTTCAGACAGACAGCACGCATACATCTTGGCAGTCTGTATCACATCTGAGTTCCTCTGCATGGAGCTAAAAATATACACACAAGGCAAATTATTAGGTGCCATTCCTCTGGCAGGGATATGACAGCCTCCCTACCCTAGGGGGTTGATTTGACAATGTATGCTCATGCTTTGCCTGGTCAGTTGAATTATCAAGCACCAAGAATCCCTTTCTCTAGACCTATAGTCATATTATCTTCTCTGTTCTGTATTGAACAAACTACAGAAAGCATTTTGTTTTTTGGTTTAATGGCAGCATATATGCACCCTACTTAGAAACCACAGTGTGAAATCAACAACCAAAAAGTCTGAAAATAATAAAGACAAGCCAGGATTTAAAAAATGATATAAGAGCTGTTAGGCTTCAGAGAAGTGATACCATAACAGTGGAAAATTTCACATCTAGCATAAAACACAATGCCAAAACTATCGAATGTGTCAAAAATTTAGCAAGGATTATCATCTTGCCACCCAAGAATTCAAATAAAGATTATATGCAGCCTCCATCAAAGTGAAAGCCAAATGAAAGACCAAAAGAATTTGACCTAGTGCAACACTGCCTGTTTTTCTGTGGAATTTCTTTTTTTTTTCCAAGGAGTACAGGGCACCAGAATTTTCAAAATAACATGTTTCAGCCATTTATCGCTGAAGTAACCAGGCTTTATTTTCAGCTAATAAGAGAACAAAAGGCTGTCTAGAGTAAATCAACCATCAGTGCAGTAAAACTTGGCTTCATTTTGGCAAAAAGGCTGGAAATGCTTTACCGTATGTGTTGCACAATAAAAGGCATTGTGTGAGTAATGGCTTGTCATTTGTTTGAATACATTTTCAGTGAGTACCAATGTCATAAAGTAAATTTGTTAAAAGCCACTTTCACCACCAATGGAATTTACCTTTTAAGGCACTGTTGTGCAATAGTGGAGTTGGTTTATGTAAATAGGTTCATAGGTTCATAGGTTCATACTAGGCTATCTGCCCTAGGGCATTTATAAGCCTAGCCAGAGTATGTTTGGCTTTCGCCACCCATTTTAAATTAATTTTGCTATGCCCTTTTTCGAGGTTAGTATACTGTGCCTCTGTCTAACAGTGACACAGAAGTGATACCCGGGGTAAACCTACGATCTCCCATCCACTCATCAAGATTCCTCTTGAAGAGAGTCAATGAGGGACTCTGCCTAACCTGGACTGGGATTTTATTCCAGAGTGAAGGGAGCCTCTGGGTTATGAATCTGTCCCTCCAGCATGTCCTATTTATTTCAGTGCTGAGGTTCAAGTCTCTCAAGCGTGTAGCTCGATGGGATTTGGATTTTTTGAGGTGCAGCATGTCCCTTAATTCCGGGTTGGACATGGCTTTATACATCAGGCACAGGTCGCCTCTGAGCAGGCGGTATGCCACTGAGCAGAGCTGGATAAATAAGAGGTTGTAGAGGGTATCCCTCCACATGGGGGGGGGGGGCTTGTGCCCCTGAAAAAATATTTTAATGTTTGCTGAAAGTGGTTTTCAGTGGGGTATTTTTATGGTTCTTTTGGTGGAGTAGTGTAATTCCTAATGGCTTTACTACCTACACAGCACAAAGCAGAAGGGTATTCCCTTTTTTGCAATCCTTATACAAACCATCGTAAAATCAGGCTCACCTGTTCAGCATCGTTCCAGACCATCTCTGCAGAAAACTCTAGTGACCTCCACACTTGTACAGATACAGAGAAACATCTTTTGAATGAAGACATTGAAATGATGTCCTTATAACTGGGAGAAAATATCATCACCCTTTTATTAATTTATTCTGAATTTCACAGTCTTCTAAAAATAATTCTTAAAACAGAAACAATGATATATATCAGTCCAGTAAGTGATGCATATTCTTTCTTCCTACTGCTATATGGACAGATGGAAAGCCAGTGAGCCTAGAATACAAGCTAATGTACAGTAATTGATTTTTATTTATTTCTCAGGTTGTCTGACGCTACACTAGGATTTGCTTATGTAACAGTTCCTTTGATAATGTAATATCATTTTATTGTGTTTGAGTCCAAACATACCTGCTTGTAAATACTAGACTGAAAATAATATTCAGAAGATAAGTTATTTAATTTTAATCTTAATTTTGCCTTTTTTAGGATGTCCTTCTTTCCAGAAACTTAAATACCTACTGTGAAACTGTAACTTAATAAACAATTACTATACTTACCAAAAGCTTATATGCAGCCTCCATCAAAGTGACTGGCAAATAGCCATCTATCTATAAGAAAAGAAAATTAGTCCTTATTACTGCTTAAAATGTTCTGTGATTTTTCTCAAAAAAAAAAAAAACATAAGGAAGTATTAAAATAGTGAGCACAGACAGATACATTCAGTGTTTTCTCACTAGCACCGACTTTAGAAACTACTGAGTTTGGAGACTGTCACTGATACAAATTATAAAAGGATAGGGAGAGTGGCCTAATGGTTAAGGTGCTTTCCTTACAAGCACAAGGTGTAGGGTTTGAGTCTCACAAGGGATAATTGGCTAAGCTTACAATGGCTCATAAGGGCAGTTAGCCTAGTACTAATCTATGAACCTATGATATTCTGGAAATGATAAAATACCCAAAAGTGTGTGTGTGTGTGTGTGTGTGTGTGAGAGAGATCATTAGATAACAACAGAGACGTTCCCCCGGATTCACTAATCCTCCGTATAAGACTTAATAAGTCTTACTCGGAGGCTGCAGTTGAACGGTTTGACGTCAGCATGCCATGAATATTCATGAGGGCGAGCTGACTCAACCATAACTCTTTCACGGACTGAGTAGGAAATCAGGGGGCATGTCCAACTGCCGAGCAGTCTAAATGTGCAAGCCCCTGCAAGGTTTTAAACATCATAATGTCAACACACAAGAGCGAGTTCGCTCAAATGTACTTGCACCCAACACCACACTCCCTGACACTGTAAACCCCATCACACTTATATAAAATAAATAATTAAAAAAATTGTTTTTAAATCCACGATATAGCTGCCTGTATTTGCGCGTGTGTGCGCGGGTGTGCCCATTGCTTAGCTAGAGTTAGCAATTCTGACATGGAAGAACATAAGAAAGAATGTTTATGCAAATCACACCTAATTGCAATAGCGTAATGGTAGAGCATATGCCCAAAGAGAAGGCATTCACAGTTCAAGTCCCACCACTCCCCTTCTTATTTATATTTTGAATCAGTATTTGAAATAATACCAGACATATATGATTAAAATTTTATTAAAAGCGGTGACATGGCCAATGTATCAATGAACAAAATATATATGTTTAAAGGACCCAGATATATAATAGCCTGGTGTTAAGCAACGCTTTACACAGCTAAACACAGGTGCCCATAGTTTAATAGCACTTTAACCAGCTAAACAGAGGTGCCCATAGTTTAATAGCGCTTTACCCAGCTAAACAGAGTTGCCCATAGTGTAATAGCACTTTACCCAGCGCAATAGAGTTGGCTAAAGTTTAAAAGTGCTTTACCCAGCACAATATGTTTGCGCAGACGTGCGCGCCGCACCAACCAGGGCACCATAGGTCACCGGGGAGCAAGGTAGAGCTAAGTTGCTTAAATGCAGCTGCACCCCCTAGCCTGTCTAGACAGTATTAAAATAAAAGAATGACAAGGTTTGAACCCAGGACCATTTGCATCATAATCAAAGTACAGAACCACTAAGCCATGACAACATAGGGGAAGCAGCCACTAGTAACATTCATAAACTTACGAATGGTAGTTTAACCATTACTAAGCAGGTCTGGAGTCAGCTGAGAAATTTACAAAATGGCAAATCACAAAAAAGTGCAGGAAATGCGGCATATTTAAGCCCCATAGGCGGGAATACTCGCCATAACTGATTGTAGCTCACATTTGCAGTCAGAATGTCAGGTGCAGGAGAGGGTCCATGCTACCAAGCGCAACGTTGGGGCATCGAGGAGTCCAAATACATGGTTTGGCTCCTTGTCCACTGTCACTAGACAAGACTCCTGCAGGGCCAGTTCCAAGGGACAGAGTACAAGGCAGAGGCTTGGAACTAGTTAGCTGGTGACCTCACCAGTGCCACAGGCCTTCCTTGGACTGGTGAGCAGGTCCGTCACCACCATGCAGACCTGAAGAGACAAAAGCAGAACCACCTGAACCAGTGGATACAGGAGGCCCATGGGATGCAGAATGCCCCACAACTGAGTATGTAGCCATGGAATGCAGTATGTAAGAATTGATAATGGAGTATGTATAACGGATAGGTATGTCTCAATATCCCTTCATTTACTTTACAGCTGCAGCTGACCATGCTACGAATCAGCAAGCCTATGCTGATAGGCTGCTAAGGCTGCGCCACCAGGCAGGTTAGTGATTATTCTGCATGTATTGTTATATAAAATATGGGAGAGAGCATGAAAGAAAGTGTTGTAGTCCAATAAAACAGCCATAGAATTGCCTGAATAAGTCCTCTGCATGTACTGTCAGATAAAAACGTCAGAGAGGCAGAAAAAGAGTGTAGTAACCCATTAAGAAATGTAACATATGTCTGGAATAATATCTCTGCAGGCACTGTCATATAACATAAGTGAGTGAGCCTGAAAAAAGATTGTTCTAACCTATTAATAAAGGTATAATATGTCTTGAACATGTCTGCCATAAACACTGTTAAAACCAATAAAGGAGTGAGCCTGTGGAAAAGTGTGCAATGTCATTAATAAAGGTCTAAAACTCAGAGTGTGTCTGTGTCACAAAGTCTGAAATGTTGTAGTACCCTTGCATTATACAAACAGTACTGTTTGAAAATGTGCTGGCAACCTACAGTTATGCAGTCCCATATAAAGTGGGTGATGGAAGTGCTAGTAGCTGTGAAACATATATACAGTCCACAATAGTCATTTACTGGCTGGCATGAATAAGTAAACCTGGCACATGTGTAGCATGTAATTATTCACCAGAAATGTGAGTGTGTGTCAAGAAATGCAGGGTTCTGTACAAATCGAAGTGAAAATGTCATGTGAAAACATCCCAGACATGTAGATAAAGAAATATAAATGCAAACAAGAAATATGTAGCAGTAACATCTGCATCCTGGACAGTTAGTATGTCAGATATAGGTCAAGCATATATTGAACTAGCCAAACCCATGACACAACCTAATGCATGTTGCCAAGTGTAATAATACATGTAGGGGATATACACCTGCAGTCAATAGGAATGTAGTGTAGACTAAAAGGTCATTATAAGATGTTAACTGAGGTTTATTCTGCACCCTGCCATATGTGCATAAACCATGCAATTCCACACCTCAATGGGTATGTGTGATCTTAAATATTTGTTGGAACATATGTCCTATTGTTTTATAAATATTTGCATTGATGTTGATGCATGTGCCCTGTTCAAACACTACATTCATGGTGGCCTGTTGCTACCAAACATCCCTGCATGCTGTTGGAATATCCACTGTTGTTCAATATATGCATGTGTTATGCTTGATGTTCAACTGTGGGAACCTTGGTGTGTTGGGTTAATGGGAATATTCAAAAGGAACTTTGGTACACTAAAACCAAGAAACGAAGTAAAGTACCAAACTGCCAGAGCCACGGATGTCAAAACCAAAGTTTTTAATGTTGAATCCACAAGTGAACAAAGAAATCAATCCCAACCACATAAACGCTTGATTATAAAAATGCGTTTTCGTCTTGTACAAACTGACTTCTTCAGATACCCTCCATAAAATAAATCAACCTTTATATACATTATTTAAAAAACAATTACCCAATTAATGCAGTCTTGATTAAAAAGTTAATTATATAATTATATAATTACCATTACCTCTTGCCCATGTATTCTAAAAATCATTTCTCTTGTAATTCGTTGGTGTTTATTATAACTATTATGAAGATCTGATTCAAAAACAGTGCTTTAATAAAATATATAAATATCTTAAAAATAATTATGAAAATAATTATAAAAAACAGTTGTAAAAAACTATAAAAATCAGTTTTAGGTATTATGAATCATTTGTATATCATTTATATAGTATTGCCTGCCATCTACTGGTTAAAACAATAAATACACTAAAACACAAAAATTATTCATATTTTTCCTGCTCTTAACTTTAAAAGTGGCATAATGGAAATAAAATCATTTAGACCAGGGGTTTGGTTGCATCAAGGGAGATTTGCCACCATAACTCCCTGACCTCCAGTCTTTCTTCCCATGGTCCACCAGTCACATCCTTCTTAACCTGTTCTAACACCATGAACTGAAATTTAGCATTATGACAAACTAGGGTGTGTTTATACAATGCATTAGTTTCTTTTTTTATGGAAATCTCATATTTATGTTCATATATCCTTCTCTTTAGAACTCTTTCAGTTTTACCTACATAAAAAGCATTGCATTCTAAGCATAATCCTAAATAAACCACACCTTTACTTTCACAATTATAATAGTCTGTACTAGTTATCCATTTCTGCCTGCATTCCAAAAAGATTTTTTCCTTGTCTATTAAATTACCACAATGGCTACAGTGTCCACATTTATAGGTACCTTTCCTAGTTCTGTTAGATGTCATGGAACATTTGTATTCCAACATGTTTTTAAAGGATTGAGAATTTTTATATACTACTTTAACATTATTGTTTAGTTTTTCCTGGTCCAGATCAGTTAAACTAATGAACTTATTCCATTCTCTTTCAATAACTTGTTTAGTAACAATTTTATTAAAAGCATTGTATTCAAGAATTAAAGCATGCCCATAATCTATGTCTTTGGAAATGGGTTTATTTGTATCTATTGCTTTTAAACCACCTATATTTTTGTTTAAGTCTCTCTTACCTAGGATAGGTTTAAATTTGCTTCCTCTCCCTATCATAATTTCTTCATATATTTTATTGATAAAGTCCTGGGGGTAACCTCTTTCCAAAAACATTTTATTTAAGAAATTGCACTCTTCTTTAAAATCAGAATCTAGGGTAGTCATACGGCTACCTCGTACATACTGTCCTTTTACAATATTCTTTTTACAATAATAGGTATGCGCACTTTTAAAATGTAGAGATGAATTGCAGAAAGTAGATTTCCTGTATATTTTAGATTCAAGTCTATCATTTCTTTTATAGATTTCCACATCCAAAAATTGTAATTTATCTGTTGAAACATGAAAAGTGAATTTCATTTGGTTCTCAAACATAACTTTCTGAATTTTTGTGGTGAATTTTATAAGAAAACCAAGGGTGTTGCTATGGGCGCTGCTTGTGCCCCCACCTACGCCAATCTAGTATTGGCTAAGTGGGAAGAGGCATTTGTTCTTGGTTCATAGGTTCATAGGTTCATAGGTTAGTACTAGGCTAACTGCCCTTTCAAGCCATTGTAAGCCTAGTCAATTATCTCTTGTGAGGCTCAAACCCTGTACCTTGTGTTTGTTGGAGACTTTATCGAAGATTTGTGTTTGTTGGAGACTTTATCGAAGATTTTTGGATGACATAGTCATTCTATGGTCTGGGAGTACAGAGCAGTTAGAAGAATTTAAAGCTTACTTGGGAGAAACAACACAATTTTTAAAATTCACTTTTCATGTTTCAACAGATAAATTACAATTTTTGGATGTGGAAATCAATAAAAGAAATGATAGACTTGAATCTAAAATATACAGGAAATCTACTTTCTGCAATTCATTTCTACATTTTAAAAGTGCGCATACCTATTATTGTAAAAAGAATATTGTAAAAGGACAGTATGTACGAGGTAGCCGTGTGACTACCCTAGATTCTGATTTTAAAGAAGAGTGCAATTTATTAAATAAAATGTTTTTGGAAAGAGGTTACCCCCAGGACTTTATCAATAAAATATATGAAGAAGTTATGATAGGGAGAGGAAGCAAATTTAAACCTATCCTAGGTAAGAGAGACTTAAATAAAAATATAGGTGGTTTAAAAGCAATAGATACAAATAAACCCATGTCCAAAGACATAGATTATGGGCATGCTTTAATTCTTGAATACAATGCTTTTAATAAAATTGTTACTAAACAAGTTATTGAAAGAGAATGGAATAAGTTCATTAGTTTAACTGATCTGGACCAGGAAAAACTAAACAATAATGTTAAAGTAGTATATAAAAATTCTCAATCCTTTAAAAACATGTTGGAATACAAAAGTTCCATGACATCTAACAGAACTAGGAAAGGTACCTATAAATGTGGACACTGTAGCCATTGTGGTAATTTAATAGACAAGGAAAAAATCTTTTTGGAATGCAGGCAGAAATGGATAACTAGTACAGACTATTATAATTGTGAAAGTAAAGGTGTGGTTTATTTAGGATTATGCTTAGAATGCAATGCTTTTTATGTAGGTAAAACTGAAAGAGTTCTAAAGAGAAGGATATATGAACATAAATATGAGATTTCCATAAAAAAAGAAACTAATGCATTGTATAAACACACCCTAGTTTGTTATAATGCTAAATTTCAGTTCATGGTGTTAGAACAGGTTAAGAAGGGTGTGAGGGGTGGACCATGGGAAGAAAGACTGGAGTTCAGGGAGTTATGGTGGCAAATCTTCCTTGATGCAACCAACCCCCCTGGTCTAAATGATTTTATTTCCATTATGCCACTTTTAAAGTTAAGAGCAGGAAAAATATGAATAATTTTTGTGTTTTAGTGTATTTATTGTTTTAACCAGTAGATGGCAGGCTAATACTATATAAATGATATACAAATGATTCATAATACCTAAAACTGATTTTTATAGTTTTTTACAACTGTTTTTTATAATTATTTTCATAATTATTTTTAAGATATTTATATATTTTATTAAAGCACTGTTTGTGAATCAGGTCTTCATAATAGTTATAATAAACACCAACGAATTTCAAGATAAATGATTTTTAGAATACATGGGCAAGAGGTAATGGTAATTATATAATTATATAATTAACTTTTTAATCAAGACTGCATTGATTGGGTAATTGTTTTTTAAATAATGTATATAAAGGTTGATTTATTTTATGGAGGGTATCTGAAGAAGTCAGTTTGTACAAGACAAAAACGCATTTTTATAATCAAGCGTTTATGTGGTTGGGATTGATTTCTGTGTTCACTTGTGGATTCAACATTAAACACTTTGGTTTTGACATCCGTGGCTCTGGC
Source organism: Protopterus annectens (assembly GCF_019279795.1). Taxonomy (NCBI): domain Eukaryota; kingdom Metazoa; phylum Chordata; order Ceratodontiformes; family Protopteridae; genus Protopterus; species Protopterus annectens. The sequence continues at coordinate 1,876,638,746 of NC_056741.1, forward strand.
AGTTTGGTACTTTACTTCATTTAATGGGAATATTACTGCATGCTGTTACAACTAATCTGGAATGCTGTTGTTTATGTTGTAATTAAACACACCTAATCACAGAACGTATGGGAAGGCCGGTCCCAGCGGACCCACCTGTCCCTCCTCAGTTGACGAGTGCACCTGGCACCAGCGGCTCTGGTGCCCAGCCCAGGCTCCCCTCCTCCGTTGGTCCTGCGCCACCTTCGGGTGGAAGTGCTGCAAGGGATGGGGCTTGTACCCCCATGCAAGCGGGGGCAGAGGAGGGCCACCTGTCACCCTTGCTAGAGTCCGGGCTGTGGTGCGTAGGGAGATCCAGCATTCAGTCACTGATCCCCTATGCCAGCTCGAGGTGAGAGTGACGCGTCTCTTGGGTGAACCTGCCCATCCTACACATCCCTCAGCACAGCCACCCTCAGGGCTGTGAAGATGCAGTGGTGACTGCCCATGGGTGGGGATCTCAGTTCCACTGTTACCATCTGTGGGCTCATGGGCTTGTGATTTCCAAACATCCTTCCCCGTCAATTGTGTTCACCCACCCCATATGTCAAACTCTGCCCCTGTATGCATCTTGTTTGCCTTGTCTGTTTACCTCCCCAATCTACCTCCCCAAATATACCTACTTCCTCTACCTGACCTTACACTCTCACCTGAAAAAAAAAAAAAAAAAAAGGGCAATCTGTTCCCACAAAAAAATTACGCCCATACATAGCTGCCCAATTCTCACACATGTCTGCTGGACATGTAAAGTGATAATTCTAATTGGCAATACAACATATTTTGTTGTCCTCACCCCTCTCTCAGGGGTGGAACGTTTCAAATTTCACACCAAATTTCAAACATATGCACAGCTGCTGCTGGTAAAGAAATGGGCAGCTATGGGCCTTCCCTTCACCCTTCCTGCACATCCCAGCTGATTTCCCTACTGTCTTTCCCTCTTTGTGCCCCCTTTTTCACCACTTTCCTATCTCCCCATTTTCTTTTCTTTAAAAGAAATTAGCGCGGGGGTTAGCGGGAGTAAGCACTTTTAAGCAGTAGTTAGCAGGGGTGCGCGAGAGTGCGCATGTGTGCGCTTAGCTAAGTATTGCTAAGCGTCGTGCAAACCCGTGCAAACCGGCTTACAACTGCTTAAAAGTGCCTTAGTCACTCTGTATGACAGGGCCCTTGTACTGCTCAGCAGAAAAATAAAATACCGCTGTCAGTCTCGAACCCCAGAACTTGGACTCACCAGTCTGCATGAAGTAGCACTAAGCCACAGCAGATATACAAGAGCTTGGTGCTGAAAGAAATATATCATGCATTACAATGAGTGAATGTAAAGGGAAAATAGGAAGGCCATAACACAAAGCTTGTTCTGTGGATCTTTACCAGCAATTGTAGTGGAATTGCATTACATGAGTGTGATAAGAGAAGCAGCCATGCTAGTAGGGAATAATGTTACAGTAGCACCTTACAAACCCCACACAGTATCAGAGCAGGATAAACACTGGCATATATGAATAGGTCAGAGGCCAGACCTCCCAACTGTGACTGATTTACAGGGATGTCCCTGATTTGCAAACAAATGTTAGCTGTGCCCCTCTGACACCCTGTGAAATGTACTAACAGTAGGCAGAAAGGAGGGGAATCCCACTTAATGATAAATGTCAATAAATGAGAGTAGACACTGCTTGCACATCAGAAATGGTGTAGTAATACATATGTTCCGAATACCTCAAAGTCTCAACTGCAAAATATCTGAAATATATCACAGGTGTATCCCACTGATGTGTACCTTTCCCTGAGGCTGTTCAATTATATACCTGAGAGTATCTGAGGCCTGGAAGTGTCAGAAACACACAGGCATATCAGCCTGTCTGCTGTTGCACACTCTGTGAATAGCTGTAGAATGAATTCCACAAGCATGCCCTTATGTAGGAGTACAACACAGAAATATCAAAGGATGTAGCCATGCACTGCTAGCAACCACCTGTGACAATGCCATTGTTCAGGTGCTAAAAAGACTTGTGTGGTGCACAGTCAATGAATACTAGGCTAACCTCTGTCTACCATCTGGATATGTCCACAGGTGGGAGTTACTCAGACAGATTACTAGCCTTTATAGACTTACAGGTACACAGCAACTCTGCATGTTCAGCAAGATAAACATCACACAATAATAAATAATGCACTCTGCAGTTCTGCACCCCTACCCAAAGGTACTATATACCCATGTAGTCAGGCACAACCAAGAGTGTAGGTAGGCATACACAGTACAGAAATATGCCCAGTTGTCCTGAGCAGACTGTGCTAATGTCAACACAAACAAACCACAAACTGTTCAGAAATGAGCAACGTACTAATGACAGTATAGCAGTTAACAAACAGTGCATGTGCCTGATATTCATAATTGGTAGTACAACATACTTAGTTGTCCTCACCCCTCTCTCAGGGGTGTAAGGTTTCAAATATCCCACCTAATCTATTGCATATGTACAGCTGTTGCTCGTAAAGAAATGGGCAGCTATGGACCTTCTCCACACCCATCGTGTACATCCCAAGCTGGTTTCTCTACTGTCTTTCCCTCTTTGTGCACCCTTTATCACCACATTCCTATCTCCCCATTTACTTTTCTGTTAAAGAAATGAGCACGGGGGTTAGCGGGAGTGAGCACTTGTAAACAGTAGTAAGCGTGTTTGCACCAGTGTGCGCATGTGTGCACTTAGCTTAGCATTGCTAAGATATGATAAGCTATCCAAGCTTAGCTTAGTATTGCTAAAATACAATAAGCTAAGCTAAGCTTAGCTTAGCATTGCTAAGCATCGTGCAAACCCACGCAAACCACTTACAGCTGCTTAAAAGTGCCTTATTCACTCTGTATGACAAGGCCCTTGTACTGCTCAGCAGCAAAATAAAAAGCCCTTGTTAGTCTCAAACCCCACACGTTGGAGTCACCAGTCTGCATGACATACCACTAAGCCACAGTAGAGATACAATAACTTGGTGCTGAAAGAAATATAACATGCATTACAAGGAGTGAATGTAAAGGGAAAATAGGAAAGCCATAGGAACACATTACAATAACTACTGTTGTATGCCAGTTAATTCTCTAATTCCAAAAGAAAGTACATACTCCCATGTATCCAGTGTTAGCATTAGGAGGTGTGAGTAAACCTAAACACTGAGAAGAGTGTACTGGAAGAAGCAACAGTCAGGTTTCAGTACAACATGCATTTCAGAGTCTACAACCCAGCTGCAGATATGAGACATATACCAACCTTCTGACTGACACAACAGTGTCCACAGCAAACAAGCATGGTCCTCACCTTGCAAAACTGAAAGGGCTATGCCTACCTAACCTATCATTTTATAGCAGTGTCCTGAAATCACAGTGAGAACTGCAATTACCACACAGCAGGCTGCAAGCAATTACTAAATGGTGGGCACCAATTGGTACAGAGGCCGTCACATGCACATGTGCAGATACCTAGAAAAGCAGCCTGTATCTGCTGTCCACACATGCAATACTATCATTGCACCAACTGGGAGAGAGAGATTGAGAGCGCGAGCAAAAGAGGCAGACAGACAGACAGATACAAACAGGCAGTAGGAGGCAGACACTGAAAAGAAAGACCAACACACAGAGGAAACCAAAAAAAAAGAAAAAAAAAACAAACACAAGAACAATCAACACCTAGACGGAGGTGAGGAATACAAAGGTAAGGTATGTAACAGATATGTATTTGCTGACATCTGAATGATGTGTCTGAAGGGTACTCTACATATCGTGAACCATCCATATGTTGCCACAGTCCATATCTATATATACATGCACATTTGCCTAGGGCAAGGGACATACTGCAACTGTTAGTGAAGGCTGTACATATGTATGTTGTTGAAGGCTGCTATGTGCACATATGTATGTAGGTTGTAGTGTGTGGCATTGCAGACAGCAAGCAGTGTCGATATATGTCATGTGGTGATTAAACGCTGTGGGACTGAGCTACAGGCAGTGAGGCATGCTACAGTTATACGGCCTGAGGACAGCAGAATGCATTCTGCACAACATTGTGCAATAGTATTACATAACCGTATGTCTCATGTTGCATAATTGACATCCCCACCATGAAAGGTGGGCAGTATATGTGCCTATATGTGCAGCTATATGTACAGCAATGGATGTTTAGATGTATGTGTGTATGTATATATATATATATATATATATATATATATATATATATATATATATATATATATATGTATATATATATATATATATATATATATATATATATATATATATATAGAGAGAGAGAGAGAGACAGAGTGAGGGAGACACGGGGTCATATGTACTGCAACAGGTGCCTGTTGACCAAGGCATGGACTGAACACCAGTGTTGATACTGCAGTGCCATACCCCATTCCAAAACACTTTATGCAGTAACTACCACATAAGTGTTAGCCTGACTAACACTGAAGGTGTCAGAAGGCAACATGGGACACAGGTGGACAGTAGGCTCTCCTTTGATAATCACAGTGCCACACTAGTCTTGTAATCTCTCTACGTGGTACGTGTCATCACAAAAGGTGTGTCATCTAGGGAAATATAGGTCAATGTACCCCTCTACCCCTCACAATGCCCCATGTGGTATGTACCTCACATGGCAACTACAGCAAGTGGAAAGGCCACAGACATACCTAACAAAGAGTGATACTGTCCTCAAACACATACCCTATGCAGACTGACTCACAAAACCACAGCTAGAGTGCATTGCATACTGCCTACCCAGAGGTTACCACTGCAGGACATACAGAGGTATGTCACACCCATAGCAGTCGGCCAACCACCATGACAACACCTCACAATCCCTCCAGGCTACATGACCAAGGGCCCTAATCCTTGTCACCACACTAAACAGCACATGCTGGAGGTACAGGTTCCTATATACAAATATGCCATTCTCTGGACTAAACCACCCAGCATTAACAAAGAAGGCTCCTCATTAGTAGATGTCATACATACCCCTGATGAATGTTATGGAGATAGGTAATATGCCCTGGGAGTCACCTCTGTGTATCCGTTTGACGGGAGCAAGTGAAATCACATTAACATGTGTGTCAAAGGGCAGGGTAGCATATGGCTAGGCTGCACTAGGCCCAGGGCCAATAGTGTATTACCTAACTATGACACGATGCGCACACACACATGTACTCAGTGCAATACCTGCTATGTGAGGTGGAATGAGTGTGACACTGTGTGCAAGGTCTGTAAAGATGTGATAGCTTAGTGTGAGGTTGTGTCTGTCATGGTAGTTTGTGTCCTAGGTGTGAGGCCAGAGAAAGATGTGTCAGTTATTGGGATGCAGACATAGTAGGATGGCATATGTTGTGACGTAGTTCCTTGTGTATGATTGTGGTGTCCCATTGTAGGCTGAAGCAATACATGTATGCTCAGTAAGTGGTACTTCTGGTGAATCCAGCTCACATATGAACTGTTGTACTACCTGAAGCTGTAGGCCTAAACACCACAGTATGGTGGATGTTCACATTCCCTGGTAACACTGTCTTGTGTGTTTCCTGTAGTCTGCACAGATTACATACCTCAGGCATAGGTATCTGTAAGTAGGGGCACACAGTACTATAAGGTACACAGGTAATGCTCATCTGTGTTGGCATACATTTGTGTGTTGTATGTATGTCTAATGTGTGTGTAATGATGCCTGTACCATGCCTGCAATCACATGTGTGTTACAGGGTATGTGTGTGTACCTAGCAACATGTATACTCTGTTACAGCAGTATGCCAGCTATATTAACAACCGTGCACATATGTTAGGTAGGGGTATGGCATCAAAGACTAGGGTGGATTACTGTTAATACTGTAAATGTACATTACATTCATTGCATTGGATGACATATTTCTTCATGCATTAGCTTGATATATACCCCTGGTGCAAGGTTGTGCATTGTATCCCAAACAGTGTGCCGACTACTGGTGTATACTGGTTTGTTGTATGGAGTGTGCCAGGCACTGTCAGACAGTTGTGGGCTGAGCACTGATATGTGGTATTGAACGTGTGTATCCTCTGATAGACAGACAGATGTTATATATGGCACTTAATTGATATCTGTACTTCATAATGTTAAGTGTGCCACATGACTTGGCTCACACATATCGTTTAATTGTCTTCCAGGGTTATGGCTCATCAACGCAATCTATTGTATACAGCTGCAGAGGAGCAGGAAATACAGGCCAGCCTGGTGCAGCACTATAACCTGCTTTTTTCCAGGGCCCACCAGCACCAGCATGAGCGTACTGCACTGTGGCAAGATCTTGTTCACCGGGTAAATGACATAGGCATGCATAACCAGACATATGAGCAGGTAAGCCATCACTGCAGTGATTTAATTAGACATGTCCGGCGGCATGAGTCTGATATCCGTAGGCAACAGCTTGCCACAGGTGGTGGGGAGCCTATACATCCCCCTCTCACCAGAATGGAGGAGCTGCTCCTAAGCGTGGTGGCTCCTGGCCTACAGCAGCAACAGCATCACACATGTGTCATCATTGAGGCCGGAGCCACCCAGCAGGACAACATGGAGCATGCAGGTAATATGCCCAAGCTGTAAGACTACCATTACCTGTATTGTTAGAACATGCTTATGTGAGATGTGTACTGTGTGCTTCGCAGTTGTGCTGCCTCTCATGTGCAATACTGATATTTGGAATAGTATCTCCACACCTGTGACTGTTAATTGTTGTTCCACTGTAGATTAGCACACTCACGGTAGCAATGCCACAGTTGTGGCCACTGACAAACTGTGTCATATTCTTGTAGTTCCCTCTGGTGTGACAGCAGGGCAGACAATACATGCTGGTGATTGTGTTAACACTTTAATATTGGTAATGAAATGTGCATGTCATAGGTGAGGTGTAGGCCATGTACACGTAACACACCTACGCATAATGCATGCTGTCCATGTTTGCTGTGAGGCATTAATCATCTCAGTAAAGTCAGTAGCTGCCTCAATCACATACAATGCACAGTGCAGCAGACACAATTGTGGCAACACTGTACTGCACCTTTGATATGCATAGCTGCTACAGCTGTACACAACAGAACATGTTTATCATACTCAGTACATGAAAACATGCTACATTTTGCATTATCACACACCCGCTGTAAGGTCACACATCAGTATCCCACATGTCATGCACACACACATGATGTACCTCAGGGGTAGAGGCCTATCATGGGTCTGTGCAACACTCTGCAACACATAACACAGTCATGTTAGGCAATGATCCCTATTGGGCACCTCACACATCCATGTACAAGGTGTCTGTGTAATTGTGAACGTAGCCACGGCACTGCAGTTCAGGTACAGCATGCTAGGCGGTGGTCTTGCACACATTAGTAGCTGTGAGTGACCACAGGATGCATGTTGATAATGGCACATGGTACTACACCCCATCCAGTTACAGTAATCACAGTACTAGTCATAACAGTCATTTCTCTGCACCTCAATGTTGTGTGTGTGCAAACATATGCACCTACACACAATGTGCATAGCATGTTGTGTGTGTGCTTACATATGCCAGTATGCACAATATGCACAGCAGTCACCATCCAAACAAAGTGTCACATATATGTCCTGGAATGCTAGTGGGTGTATAGGTCACTTGACACACATTGGGTATGTGTGGTGTTTAATGTTGCAGTCATGTAGCATGCCATGCCATGTCTGGCACTGACATATCTGCAATATGTCCCACACTCACCATAACCACTGTACACTGGCCATGTTGAGCATTGGGATACCTTCATGTCAACATGCACCACTCATCCAGTGTGTGTACATAGAATGCATGTGCTACACCCATGCCCACTATTATCTGCTATGGACACAGACACTGTACTCAGACATGGATATCTATGTGTCACACAGATAACACATGCATGGCATGTATACTTGTGAGTGATGGTGTACAGGGCATTGCAGAACTGATAATACTTGCACAGCAATGTTGTGTCCATGTACACATTGTGTTCCAGGGTGTAACCAATCACTGAACAACTACACAGTTGCATCAAAGCCATGTATACTGCCATTAAATTGGGGCATCTACACTTGCACTGTATGGTCTTGTGCAACGCACATTCTGCATGCTGACACATGTGTGGTGACTATTTATCTTGTGATACTGACACTCACCTTCACCCACTATAGAGTATGTGTTGGATTGCTAGTGTGTGCATGTATGGGCTGTAATGAGGAGTGTATTAGTGTTCATGTGTACATGTGTACATGTGTACATGTGTGCATGTGTGCATGTGTTCATGTGTTCATGTGTGCATGTGTGCATGTGTGCATGTGTGCATGTGTTCATGTGCAGACCGTAAAGTGTGTTTCCTGTCTTCCTCTCACAGGTGCAGAGTTAGGGGTGGCTGAATGCAGCAGGGAACTTGAAGCCACTGCCACGAATAGTGCTGATGATGAGACATGTATTTTGGCACAGGAAGATTTGACAGGGTCTGTCATTGGTCCGCCTATCGACAGTACAAAGCATTCAACCCCATCTATGTGCACACTCATACTGTCAATACATCCCTCACCACCAATGGCCATAGGCGAGGGACAGCATACAGTTGGCATTGACCAGGAGAGTGTGGTACCCATGGCACTTGCATCCCCTCACAGCAACCATAGCCATATTCCTGGAATGGTACCACATAGGCGGAGATCCAGGGGTTCTCGGGGGAGCACCGCTGGTTGTATTGGCCCTGGCAGGCGTGCCCTCACTGGTCTTATGACATCAAGTATGTTCCAGGCTGTAATGCAGGCTCAGGCATGTATGGAACGGTACACCAGGCATGGACTTAGGGCGCAGAGGGCACATTACACCGCTATCAATGACAGCATCCATGACCTTGCCAGTGCCATCTGGACTTACACTGAGGTCATTGATAGACACTGGGGGGAGACAATAGATGCCCTCCACAACATGTCTTCCTTGAGCCAGGACCGTGTGGGACCGTTGCGATGTCGACTCGGACGCATGCCAGCAACAGCAACAGCTGGCAGTGGTCGCGGACAGCCCCCAGTTCACAGCCGCTCTCGTAGTGACAGTACCAGCCCCAGCAATGCTGGGGCTGGCCTGTCCATTGACCATCCCAGTAGACCATGTGCACATGGCTCTGGCCAGTCCCAGCAGGGACATGGGTCCAGTCATCCTACCTCTGCCTCTGAGGACAGTACCCAGTCAGGGTTGGTACTGATACTGTCCGTAGCACCCCTGCCAGGCACAGGTACTGTGTCCGTGGCCAGAGACAGTGATCTGTACAGCCTAGCAGGTACAGTCTGTGGCTGTCCCACAAACTACTGTATATGACAGCCACATGGTGGAGCTGTGTGCATGCAGACACACACACATTAACCAAACAACTAGGGCTCACACATACACACACACATTACATCAACATTGGCCCATGCTGTACTGTTGTCCCACACACACACACACACACACACACACACACACACACACACACACACACACACACACAGACATGTTGATTGGATGGGTCAATGTCAGGCTCTGGCAAACAACAAAACACCCTGTGCATATGATGATACCTGTGTCACCTCCTGTCATCTGTAACATTGATGAAGGGTCAGGCTAACATGGTGCTGATGCACAGAGTGACACTATAGCAGTGTAGCAATATTAGCAAGTTGTCAACAGGAAAGTGTAATGACATCCTTGTAGGTATATCTCAGCAGACATTATGCATCAAAGCTCTGATTGTCAATGTAGCATTGTTTACACCACTGTTAGGTCTGAGTATGTATTGTCCACCCATGTGCCACTTGGCTGAAGTGTAATGTGTTGCCAGCATGTGTTAGTGAGTGGACAGTATGTGTGTGATGTGTGCAGTACAGATTAGCAAGTGTACATCTATGAACATGGTGGGTGCGCAATGTGTGCATGTACTTGCATAGTGGACACATGGGATGTGTGGCATACCCTGTTGTACACATTGTTAACATCTCATAGTATCTTTCAATGGCCAGTATGCATTCTACTACAGTTATGTACTAACATGGGTAGACATGTGTGTATGGCATGGGTTGACACTATGCTGTGGGTGATACTGTTAGTATCTGTCAATGATTTGCGGTCTGGTGGTATACACAACCTCAACAGCATGACTATAAGCAATCATTGGATGATGTCCTGACAAATGACACACAGTCATAGGGAGCTCAGTAACAGTTGGATCCTTCCACTATAACACTAACCAGTGGTAATGACCGCCACCCATTCTTGTGACCACACCTGTTTGGCATATAGCCCCCTTAGGTACATGCAAACACACTAGGGATGTGTCCATCCAACTCTGGAAATGCATGCATTGGCCTATAATCCATTCCCTGGATGAGACGCATATCCTACATAAGGGTGTCATACAGACAGATACCTGTCATCTGATACATGCTGTATAGCAGTAAGCCGACTATGGCATAGTCATCCACATGTACTATACTTACTATCCCATCAGTACCAAATAGGTGGTAGCCCTCAACATGTCTGTTGGGTACCAATGTGTACATACAGCCTCATGTTATGTCATGTGTCCCTTGGTATCCACATATCCATAGGTATTGTGGAGTCCCAAGGTGTATCACATGAGACATTAGAGGCCTGGATGCATATCCACAAGGCAGTTGTACACCTATAAAGACTGTCCATTATTGGCAGTTGTTATTGTGTATGAACATGTCTGACATATACCCCAGGCATATACCCTTACTCACACTACTCTTAACTGTCATGGGTGTGTGTGGCACAGATGACCTTGCCCACGAATCACAACAGTGAGCGGCCCTGTCACATACATACATATGTGACCTACGATCTGAGAAGCAGTGGCACAACCTGTCAATGGCAACAAATGTATTCATTTAGTATGCAGGCTTCACACCTATGTAATGATTGAGGGGACATGTACACATATATATTTGCCATGCAGATACCTGATGTGTGCAATGCACTTACTGTTGTAATCATAATATGTCATACCATAGTAAAAGGAAAATGCACACCGCATTGACCAACAGTGATGCACACACAGTCAGCGTTTGCAGGATTTAACCCCTTACCTAGCTATGTTATTATACTAATGAGAGACGCATTAGTGCAGCATGCTATTTGCTTTACTGAGTGGTTTCCTTTCTCCGTCTGTATTTCTAGGGTGGTGACATCATTAGTCTTTCCAAAGAGGAATGTACATCTTTTAGTGTGTTTTCCCAGTCTCCAAAAAGGGCACTCCTTTCAAAGACAATTGCACACACACAGTCAGCATTTGCAGGATTCAAACCCCTACTTAACTATGTTATGATACTAGTGAAAAAACACATTAGCACTGCATGCTATTTGCTTTACTAGGTGGTGTTGCTTCTCCGTCTGTATTTCTAGGGTGGTGACATCATCAGTCTTTCCAAAGAGGAATGTACATCTTTTAGTGTGTTTTCCCAGTCTCCAAAAAGAGTAACTCCTTTCAAAGACAATTGCACACATACACCCCCACACATTTGTAGGATTCAAACCCCTACCTAACTAGGTTATGATATTAGTGGAGACAGTTTAGCACGATGCTCTATTTGCTTTATTGGGTGTTTTCCCTTTTCAAACCCGTACTTAACTATGTTATGATACTAATGAGAGATGCATTAGCACGGTGCACTATTTGCTTTACTGGGTGGTTTCCCTTCTCCAGCTGTATTCATAGGGTGGTGACATCATCAGTCTTTCCAAAGAGGAATGTACATCTTTTAGTGTATTTTCCCAGTCTCCAAAAAGGGGACTCCTTTCAAAGACAACTGCACACATACACCCACCCCCACACACAGTCAGCGTTTGCAGGATTCAAACCCCTATTTAACTATGTTATGATACTAGAGAGAAAGAGAGAGACACATTAGCGCAGCGCACTATTTGCTTTAGTGGGTGGTTTTCCTTTTCCTGCTGTATTTCTAGGATGGTAACATCATCAGACTGGACATGGTAATGTGTGTACACTTTGTTTTATGCCATTCCAGGAATGGTCCATGTAGGTCATCAGGTGTCAACAGCTTGAACTGGAACTCATAATCCTTACCTTGTGTGATCTATCTGTGGACACATTGACATTCCTTCATATGTCAACACATATTTATGCACAGCTTGTTGGTTTTGTGGGTACTACATGTGTCTGGGATGTTGATAAAGGGCTATTCAAAGTGTATGTGAGACATGTGTAACTGTGTTCAGTGATGTATGTCCTGGATAGCTACCTTGCAAACAGTCTAGCATGTTTGGGAACCATGATTCACACATGAACATACCACAGTTAGTAAGGTTGTGTGTACGTCAGCTTCTCGGTTTATGACTTCAACCATGATGGACTCCATGGCATTGCAGATCAGACTTTATAGGCGTATTGGACTATACTTCCCATGGTGTGTTGTGCACCAACACTTCTGTGGAGTGCCATATGTTGCTGTAACACATTCAATGGTTCCACATTCTGTGTAGGGGGGGAGCCTCAGCTGACTGTTCAGGTGCAGGATCTGTTTCTTCTGTAGTTTATGCATGACACATATTGGGAATCAATGTAGTCCACTTGATTCCATGCTTTTGGCATTGTGGATAGCTGTTCATCCATTCTACATGTGATATCTCCTGGTATGATGATATGGACTATCGTCAGTGGGAAGTGGATATGTATATATGAGCCTGTCTGTCAGGATGTCGGCATTGTCAGTCAGGTACAGTTGGCCCTGACTCATGACATATATGTGTGTACATTGCTATATATGACATAGCTGTCGGAGGTGTCATGATTCAGTCTGAACTCCTTCTCAGCTACTCTTTACAGAACACCAACGAACCTGAGCACTAATCCCTGTTATACTCTTTTACACACTTAACACCGTACTGATCCTTTGTGATCTGGCTACAGAGTATGTCATCATGATTATCCCGGCATGTCCAGGGGTCGGCTTCGTGTGTACTCTCCAGTCCATCTGGTGAATATTGTGATGTAGACACAATCTCACATCTGCCTCATGTACACAGACAACACTCTCCTCCTCCCAACAAACTCATATATATGTGTGAGAATCACCTATAGAGACATACAGGGTGCTGAATTCTCTCGACCCATGACTGGCACAGTCTATCAGGTGGTGAAGGTAACCACACACGCCACATATCAGTCTCACATATCCTCTGGCGACAGCATTCAAACCACATTATCACACATACACATACTTGGATGCTGTAAATGAACTCTGCCTAAGCAGCAGAGACCTCCACAGCAGGCACACACACGACTGCTATCCCACTACAACACCCACATCTCACATAGTTCACAATGTCAGTGTGCCACACAGTCACTGCCCTACAGGCTACACAACACACCTAATACGCTTGTGATAGGTGACACTTATTGTCAGACACACTGATGTACCACTCACCAGCCCATACAAGGGAATAGTCCCTTTGTGCTGTCTGTCAGGTGCCAGGATCTGCCACATAACACATGCAGTCAGGTCACTCCAAAGCAAGTACAGGACTGGCACCATCATTGTCCATGCTGGTGAGTAAAACCTCAGACGTTACTCCCTGGACCACATGACATGGTACATGGAGGAACACTGTGATCATGTAGCCCAGGCCAGTATGACCCTGACCTTGTCTAGCATCTTACACCCACCAAGTATGATGTCACAGTATACAGAAAAACATATCACGTTTAACAGTTGGCAAACAAATTGGTGTCATTCATAGGGGATACAGTGTCTGTCAGCCTGTGGTGACATGCTCGACATGCCACATAGCTTCACTATGGACAGCTTGCACCTATCACCCTTGGACCTTCGAATGCTGGCTAAGGCTCTTGCTGCCACTGTAGTGCATTTGTTGAGAAGTGCTCAAAAGACAAACCCACCTCCATAGACATTAGAGGTTAAATGACACTAAGGGTAATGCTGTTCAACACCAGATGTGTTACCCTCATATTGCGGCCACTCAGGACGCGCCTCAGTATGGAGGATAGTGATATCTGTGCACTGACAGATGCCTAGTTCAGGCCCACATATGCACACCAGCACTACCAGGTTATGTTTCATACCATGCTTTCTGACCACAGCACTTGGAACGGACAACACAACTAGGGGGAGTATCCATTTACATCACAGATACACACACACACCTCCGGGTTAGTAGCACTGCACTAAACATCACAGACCATACATATACAACTACCATTGTGCAAAACTGCCTTTCAGCTTTTTGCCTGCTACAGACCACCCTCCCATACTCAAGAACCACACTCGGCTTTCCTGGGAACAGTGGATAATATGAAGGTCTCCACAAACACCATTATATTGGGTGACTTCAGATACACAAATATTGACTGGGGATACTACTCAAGCCCCAACACCCTCGCCCTACAGTAGCTACAATTTGTAAATTCATATGCTATGGTACAACCAGTCAACACAGCCACAAGGGGGAATACATATTGGACCTGATCATCACCAACATGGGGACTCTATGTTCCACACCAGCGATATACCCCTCATTGGTAAGGTCAGAACACACATATATCTCACTGGACATACATATATACTCCACACACCCATCCTGGGTAATCTTGGTGAACTTCTCATGAGCCAATGTCTCACTTCACCAAAGCAAGGTGGTATCCTTCAGAGACCCTGAGACAGTGGCAAATACAGCTCCAACTGCTGAATCCTTTACATACACATTCTAAGGACACCTAGTGGACTGCATGGATTGTGCTATCCCAAATAACAACAGGACTCACTCCTCCATGGCAGGGGACCTGTCTGGTAGACCCCAGCCATTAATAAGCTGTACAACATCAGGAGGAAGCTACTACATGATAGAGCACAATCACAGATGGGGAAAGCATCTGTGATCTTTACTAGCAGACAGCTACGATCACTCATGTACTTATCTAAGGGCTGCTTCTCACGGACAATTGCACCAGACATGTAGGACTATCGCAAGGCCTTCTTCAGTTATGTCAGGAACCTAGGTGGACACTCACTGATATGCTGTGAGTTACTGCATACTGACTAAACTTATCCTGAACCCACTGGCATAGCCAACATCCTGGCAAAGAGGTTCAGTGCAGATGTCTCCCCCCCATCCCCCCTATGGAGCAACTATCTATCCCAAAAGAGTGTAACCTCCCTGACATCACACAGTAATAGGTGAATGCTGCCCTCCCCAAAGCATACATTACAGCATCAATGGGACCAGATGGTGTCCCGGCCTGCATCTTACACAAGCTTCATGACAGACGTAACCCTCACATTACATCACTGTGCAATATCGGAGTTACTACAGGATATGTACCCATGGAATGGCATACAGCGACAGTGGTCCCACTCCATAGAGTTGGTGCCACAATGGACCACAGACAATATTGTCCTATAAGCCTAACTAGCCTGTTCTGCAAAGCTATGGCGCGTATTGTCATGGGACTCTTACACATAGACATCGGGAACCTACAGACACGGTGTCCTGCACATTTCAGCATTGTTGTGGGCAGATCTTGCCTCTTGAACATGTTTGTATTCTTTAGACAGTTAACAGGTCCATCGACATAGGGACAGTTGTACACGCAGCCTACCTGAACCTTGCAAAACCCTTCCACACAATAACCCACTGGGCCACTATGCATAGGCTCACCAGCATCGATATGGACACAAATCTCACATGATGGATTGCTACCTGGATCAGGGATAGCACACACATGGTCAGAATTGCAGGTGCCATGTCTGACTATACACCAGTTACACGTGGCATCCCACATGGCTTGGTCCTGGGACCTCTCTTGTTCAGTATATATTTGTCTGATGTACAGGCTACCACGGGGGGAATATGGCTGACCTTGTTTGCACTTGACTGCAAACTGGGTGCCATAATCAACTCTACAGCTGCCACATGCATACTCCAACAGGATCTCACAGAGATGGATGACTGGTACCTGAGCCATGGCCTACAGCTAAATGCCATTAGTTGCATAGTCATCCCCATTGGGAATAACAACATGCCCACACATTACCACATAGGTAGTACTCCATTACATACGGTAGGAGTTGTTAGGTGATTGGGGACATGACTTGTTTGTACTGTCACCTTTGACATTCACGTTGCCAAAGTGGTTGGACAGACCTTCTATATAAGCCACATTATCCCATATGGTTTCACATCTAGATCGAGTGAGGTCATTGTGCCCCTATACTCATCACAACCATGCTTGGTTACAATGCCACATTTGGGCTGTACCTTACCCAACATCTGCAGCAACTGTACTGGTCACAGAAGTTCCTCACCAAGCAGATGTAGGGACTCACACGGATGACCTGCACAGTTCGGATGCAGTAACTCCAGCTCTACTCAGTCGCTTACCACCTACTCAGATATGATGTGTGCCTGTTGTTTACAGTAATACCCAACCCAGAATTACTGGACATGCTCCACCTCAGGATATCCGACTCCCTTGTAGCTACACACTCCAGGGACATATACCTCAGCACAGATGTTAATAGGACATGCTGGAGGGACAGATTCTTATCCCAGGGCCTCCACTCACTCTGGATTGTGATCACAGTTTCACATAGGTAGAGCCACCCACTGACCACCTACAGGGGACATCTTGATGGCTGTATAGGTGATTGTATGTTTACCCCTGGGATATCTTCTGTGTCCCTGCTAGACAGAGGCACACTAGCCTAAACATACATGGGCTATCTTGTGTGACCTACTATTCACTGGCACAGTGTAGTAATCTGACAGGGTTGCAAAAGCCAAACACACTCTGGCTAGGCTTGTACATGCCCTAGGGCAGATAGCCTAGTATCGACCTCTGAACCTATGCTTATGTTCGGGATGCACAATATTTAATGCTGATACTGTTTGCAGGTCTTTATCGTCTTTTCCTTATCAGTTTCTATGAACAACTTAGGTATCTGCAGAACATGTTTGATCGTGACAGGGTTCCACTATATTATATATGTGTCTGTTGTCATGTAACTGTGTGCACAGGGTGGATTGCTGGATAGTGAGAGGTTCCTGGGTTAACACATGCAACTGCCAGATATGTGTGTCCCATTGCTGTACTCAGACATGGCCTAAGTGTGTGAGCATGCCCAGTTCAGGCTTTCCATGTTTTGTTGCCTGACATATGTCTTATTTATTCAAATGTGTGAGCATGCCCAGTGTGACCTTTCAGTATGTTGCGATTTGAAGTCCACTACATTTGTGGATGTGTGGGAACATGACCAGTATTAACATTGATACTGTATGTGTTCGAAGTCAAGTTCTGTTCTTACTGCAGGACTCACCTTTGTGTCATAACTCAACAGGGATTATGCTGTGCCTGCAGGGTTTCCATGAGATACTTTGCATAGACTTATCAACATTCCTTCATACTGGCTGACCACTGCAATACTGTCATGGTTTAGTGGTTCAGTACTTTAACTATAGTGTATAGTATCCTGGGTTCGTGGCCCATCACTGCTTTATATTTTCATACTGAGCAGACCAGACTGCTTAAGGACCAGTTAAGCAAATATGAGCATGTTGGCTTTTGTTCAGCTATGCCCTACTTAGACCAGGCTTGCCCGACATTGCTGTATATTCACCAACTTTGCTGGACATTGCCCAATATTACTAGACATTGACCACAGTTGTACTAGCTGGTGTGTGCGATTCTGTTTGCATATACTACATAGTGGTAAATGCTGTTTAGCACTGCCTTAAATTGCTTAACACATGGCAGTCATGCCTCAGGTGGTGCTGCAGGGCTGCCTATGTCGGATGCACATACTACACTCCCTGTACATGTTTGAAAGCAGGTAGTGTCAACTTAGGCATCCCTTTTACTAGATGTGTGAGTCAAAGAGAGGTATCATTTCTGGAGTTCCTACTGAGCCAGTGTATGTGCTATGCATTGCCTTTTTGCCAAGGTCAAAGCATACTGGGCATGCCTCCTTCCTTCTGCCTACTGGGGCAGGCTCAGGTTGTTCCTCCTCCGAGTCATGCTTTGCCTGTGATGACCTTGGCAATGGTGGGAGGCTATTTGGCCCAGGCCCTATGCTGGTCCTGCTGCAGCTGTTTTCACAGGATCATATTATGTAGCATAGCATATACCATGACAATTTGGGTACATGTAGTTGATGAGTACTGCAAGGCTTCACCAGATGTGTCCAGGCACTGGAACCGTGACTTGAGCAGCCCAAATACACGCTCTATTACATTATGTGTTTGTGCGTGTGCCTCATTATGGCGTTCCTGTTCAGGTGTGTGTCCATTTCTGATGGATGTCATCAGCCATGGCTCCAGTGCATAGCCAGCATCCCCCACTAGGTGACCATGTGGGATGTCCCCATTGGCAAATGTCTGGTATAGCTGCGTCAGATGTCAGATATGAGAATCATGGTAGCTTCTAGGGCAGCCAGCACACACATTCAGTATTATGCCCTGGGAATCACACATGACCTGGCAGTTGATGGAGGGGAAGCCCTTGTGGTTGAAGTAGGCCCTACCCCGCTCACCAGCTGGTGCTTTGATGCATATGTGCGTGCAGTCTATTGCACCCACTACCTCAGGGTATTCCGCTATTTGCTGGAAGAGACGCATATTGCTGGCCAATACCTCACGGGAATTGGGGAAATATACATGATCACTGACATGTGCTGACATGGCATCCTGGAACTGGTGCAGTTCCCTGGATGCTGATGCCTGTGATATCCCCATCATATCACCGGTTGGTCTCTGGAAGGTACCTGTTGCTAATATTCTTAGGCCAACACATACCTTGGTTTCCACTGGGATGGGTTCCCCTCTGTTGGTTCTGTGTGTGAGGCGTGGCCTGCACAGCTCAACAATTTGCTGCAGGAGGTCTCTGTCCACTCTATAGTGCGCCACTATCTCCAGCTCATGTAGCCCCTGGTAGGTTACGCTGGGCCTGTACACTCTTTTCTGTCTCCTCACTGTGGGTTGTCCAGCAGCATTTCCATTGTCACCACCCTCAGCATGTTGCATATGTCACCTTATAACAGCAATGGCAGCCCCTAACATTTCTTTGTCTTAGTAAAGTGTTTTCAGTTTTCACTTCTATTAGCTTACTGCAGTGTCTCTTGTGAGAAATATAATGGACTGTTGTTTGATGAGTTTTAAGTGCTAGGCTGGGATGGGCTAGTGTACTGCCTGTGTAATTGCCTGATCCTGATTGTTTTCACCTGCTAGCTCTGCTAGTACTCCCTGGTAGCTTCCTACTATTTGTTGTGCTTCCTATTTCCTTTCTGTTTCCTCGGGGGGTAGTGCCGTGCACACAAGCGCAAACATGCTCACAGGAGCTCACATGCATGCACATATGCTTACACGGACTACAACTTGCTTATTCGGGTTAAAACACGTGCACACCAGCGCAAACGCACTTACAACACTTTAAACTGCCTTATACATGCTTACTCCGGCTTAAACGCGCACACTCACGCTTACACGCGTGCGCACTGTCTTACTCGCGTTTGCAGGCGCGCACACGCGCGCATACCCGCTCAGCAAGAAACTTTGGTGTTATTCATGGCATACACCTTCCATTTCTTGCCTTTACCTAGCCTACCTGTTGACACACCTCTTTCAATAATGTGTAATTGAGAGTTGACACATGCCACATTGCTCCAATGAGCTTCCCTTCTTTCATACATACCCCACTCGTGATGTCACCTATCTTCTACTCTGTTACTCCCCTTATCCTACTCCTACACTCTACTGACTGTGCTCATTTGCTATGTAAACCTGCAATTCACTATCCTAGCCCTCCTTTGCATAGGATTGCCTACTAATGCTTGGTTACATCTCTTAGACTGTGCTTCCCCCCTTAGCAACCTCTACTCGGTGGCCATGTTGTCTTCAGCCTGCCATTCCCTTGCATTGTAATTTAACAATTTAAATAAAATCCACATTTGTGGGTTGTAATTTTTATTTTTATGGTTTTTAGAGTGCAGCCCGTTTGCGCGGCGCTGCACTACACTTAAACATCGGAAATCAGAGAAAAAAAATTATTATTTTTATTTTCATATTGCATCGGGAAACATTGCTAATGGCTGTATATTTGGCCATTGGCATGCTTCCTCTACTGGATGCAACCTTTATTTGGAGCTGTCACGGCTCAGTTTTGCTATGTGCTGAATGGTACTCAGTTGTCAACTGAGTACATATCTGCAAATAACACTGCTCTTACTCGGACAGGTTCGGGTTTCCTGAATCACAAATCTACCTCATTTGCATGCCTTTCACCTGCAATTGAGATCATTTGCATGATCCAGCCCTGTCCGTGTAAGAGCCATTTTAGGAGCTCTCTTGCACGCCCCTGCAGGCTGTTTCTGGATCGCTCGTCGGACATGATGGCTGCATGGAGTCTTACTTTACTCTTGGACTCCGTGCAAGCCATCGTGAATCCAGCCCATTGTTTAATGTGTAGTCTAAAATATTATGTTTTTGAGTAACTCAGGATGAAATAAGGACATTAATCTCCAAGTCCCCAAAAAACAAACTTCCATATTTTAGACTGTAGCATTATATGTTTGGCTTATGTAATGTTCTGAAGCCGGAGGACCATGTATGCTATCATGACTTCATTTTCTATTCTTATTTTGTACATTGTACGGCATATTATCTTGCCTTTAGCCCCATAGTACCATGTAGTTCTCTAAATGGCAGTGTGCCTTCTCCTGAGAAAGGACCCAATACTTACTTACTCCTCTATATCAGTTTAGAAAAAAAGGTTCTGTTTTCTTGTTAGCTGATGACACAGCACCATTGACTCTGCTTGTGTTTGCCTCTCATAGTAATAATGTGTGGTATACAGCTGTCACAAAGAGTAAGAAGAAGCTGTCAGTGCACCAAATGTACCTTAAGTAAATTTTGTCTCTTGTTTATTGGCAGGAGTTCAGGAAGTGATCCCAGTCATAAAACTTCTACAGTTACAGTTCAATAGATGAAACAATCTGTCCAGGTATTTAAAACTTAGCATGTTGTTGTCTTTCGACTTTCCCTGGTTAGGGGTCGCCACAGCGGAACTCCAGTCTGCTAATGATTGGCATTAGATTTTCACGAACGCCGAGGTGCCAGCTCGACATTCAACCTTCAACGCAGGCACGCCCATTTACGCATGTCTTTCGAATGCCCATCCAACTGCGGGGAGGACATGCAGACTCCACACAGAAGGCACTCCCCACACTCCAGCCGAGAACTGAATGGGAGAACCTCTTGCTGTGAGGCAACAATGCTACCACTGCATCACCACTAAACTTAACATAGACTCCTTTATTTGCACCAAAATGAAATCTGAATAAATCTGAGGTACCTGAACTCTGGGTTGTATGAAATTTTGTAATTTTTTTTTTTTTTGTGTTTCTGTTTTTATTTAAAACTGTAACCCATGTGCATTTCACACCAGCGGATGCTATAGCTCATTAAAGAATGCCAACTCACTATATATATATATATATATATATATATATATATATATATATATATATATATATATATATATATTTCTAGTATTTTACAATTGGTTGTAACTACTGCCACAGTAGGGGTGTGTGGATTAAAAAAAATGTTTGTACTGTAATTCATATACTCCTGTTTTTTTGTCACAGTTGCAGAGATGTGTTGCCTTTGACTACATAATTGAAGTGAGAATTGCAGGAGTTGAAAGTATTAGACCGTGATTGGGTAGTCAAGAGAGTAGGTTCTGCTGAAAGATTTGTTATACTTACTGCTTGTTAACATGATGATCGACATTGTTTCACTTAATGTAGTAGAAGTGAGTTACTTATTTCCTCTCGGGTATAAAATAATTAAAGTGAGTGGCACAGTTTGTTCTCCACTTTGGTTCATGGCTGGGGTGCCTTCTGTGGGGCGTCCAAACTTCCTCTCTTTAAACACATGCATTTGAGCTGGGTTGTTTGATTTCCTCTCACATCTTAAAGATTCACCATAGCTGAACCAGTGATGACTGGAATTGCTTACGAGTGTTTATATTGTTGCATGTGTAAATATAAGCAAGGCAATCTTTTTCATTGTGTCAGGAATTCTCTTTTTGGTAAAAGCTCTCCTTCACAGACAGGGTTTCTAGCAGAACATTCAAAAGTCTTGATTGACTTCTTCCCACAGGACTGTATTCCAGAAATGATGCCCAGACACTTTATTTCAAAGACCTTTTGTTCCACAGGAAAAAGTAGATCTATTCCTGAGTTTTTCCATTCAGTCCAGGACTTCAGCAAGGGAATTTCTCAGGATACTATAATTCATGGCATCTGTGATTCCCATCATGCCTCTAGCCAGATTCCAAATAGTAAAGATTCAATGATACCTAAAATCTGTATGGTCTCAATATCAACGCCCTCTAATATTTCAAATTCCAGTTTTAGGATTCATAAAAATAAAACCAATTTAGTGAAGAGATCATTTTTATATGAACCCAGATCTCCCATTCTTTCTTCCAGCTCTAATAAAGTCTGTAACAACAGATGTCTCAGAATTTGCTGTCTTTGGGTATAAAAATATGTTTTTTTGAAAACAAAAGAGACTAAAACATATAAATATAAAAGAGATGTTGATAGTTACAAATGCACTCAATTATCTCAATCATCTGTGGTCCCAAGGACCACTATAAGTGATTATAGATAAGCCACAGTCATGTGGGACATAAACAAATGGGGATGGGGTCTAGGTCTTACACTCTGTGCAGATCAGCCATGGTCACCTGGGATATAACTATTCAATACAAGCTCACTCTACAGAAGACTTACATTTAGAGCAAAACATCACTGTGGCAGACCAGGACAGACCATCATGAATGGAAATTGAATTAGGGGGTCTTCCAGAATTTGATCCAGCTGTGGAGTACACCTCAAATAGATCTATTCACCTCCATTCATAATAAACAACTAGCAAAATTCTGCTCTAGAACTTCTTGCAAGCAGGCCTAGAAAGCAGATGCAGTCTCATTTTCTTGGATGAGAATATCCCTGTATGCTTTCTGTCCTTTCCCTGATATCTAATGCCACCCTGAAGATTCAGAAGGACTCTCCAATGATCATTGTGGTGACCCTCTTCTGGTCTGGGCAACATTGATCCTCCCTTCTTTTGGAAATGTCCAAGGGCAATTACCACAAGGTTTCTCACATATATGACCTACTCACAATAGACAGGGATTGTTTGATACATCCTAGCCTGGAACAACTTCAGCTATTTTTCTGGATGGTAGAGTTAAGTGCAGCAGGTATTACAAGATACACATAAATCTGCTCATAGGATACCATATATTAGCAAATGGAAAATATTTTCTAGCCAGTGCCATACTAAGAGGCAAGACTCTTTTAAGGCTAGCATCTCTCTGTTTCTACAGTATTTGTGTGAGTTATTATCTTCTGCCCCTTTTTACACATCTGTTAAGGTAAATTTGTCAGCCATTTCAGTATGTCTGCCCATGCATCCCCTCCTTCAGTGCATTTCCATGTCAAGATGTTTTTGAAATAGGTTCTGCATACTCATCCACCTAAAAATTTGGTGGTTCTTCCTTGGTACCTTAATTTTGTTTTGGAAAAATTAACACTTGCTTTCTTTGAACCAGCTCATCTGGCTGATTTGAAGTTCTTAATATGGAAAACATTTGTGCTGATTGCTTTGACTTTTGCAAGAAATTAGTTTCATTTGCAAGCTGTCATGGTGTATCAACCTTTTCTCATTTTCTGACAAAGTTATAGCTTCTTTGCTAAGTAGTCCTTCATTCATGGATACAGTTGTATTCAAGTTTGCTTTGCTCCAAGCTATCAATCTCCCTGTCTTCTTTCTAGAACCTAAAAATGAGGGGAAAATGATTATTCATACTCTGGATGCCAACAGACAACTCAGACACTATCTTGACAGAACAAAAATCTCTAGAAATTCTAATCAGTTATTCATTTCTTATGAAGATAAGAACAAAGGCCATCCTGTCTTAAAATAGACTATTTCCAAATGGTTGTCCCATGCTATTTCCTTTTGTCATTCCCACCACAGCATGTCAATTTCAGACAGGCTCAAGGCACATTCTATTTGGACTTGGCTTCTTCAGTGGCTTTTAGAAAGGGGACTCAAGAAGTATTGTAGTGGCAGCAACATGGTCCTCTGTACATATTTTTACAAAGCACTATAAACTAGATACCTTTTTCAGGTCTAAAGAGGGCTTTGCTAGGAGCAAACTCCAGAGGCTTCTGACCTCTCATTTTCCTTCTCCCAAACTTTATAGGCTGTTATTCTACTTATAAAGCTAAGGCTACTGCAGCAGTGACCATATAATGAACACATTGCAGTTACGTAAGTAAAGTTACCATAACAGCAGGTGCTTGAATGATCACTGTTGCAATAGTTGTAATGTCACTTCTCCCCACTTATTTTTTGGATGATTTTTATTTGCCAAGGTAAGGACACTAATTATTTATATATCATTGACCTTTTTCAGGGCTCTAGCCTCCCTCTTTCCGGGAGCAGGAAAACTCTGAAGAGTGTGAAGCCTAGATCATTCAATTTCTTCAGCTGTGCTTAAGCTGATTAATGGTTTGGACACACAAATGTACCCTTAAGCTTCGGAAGCTGGTTGGGTGTTATATCCTATGCAAGATAACCCATGTAGTTAAGGTTACTTCATTGATAATACACATCTACTGTTATAGTTAAGTTTACTTATATAGCTATACTTTCTGCATCCAAGGAGTCCATATATGGTCTTATATTTTCAAGAGAATGAAAGAAAACTAGAAGCCTTTTCAAAATTAATGTTTTGTTTCTTAAAGTTCTTACTCATAAAAAGCAAGGAGATAATTTTTTCAACATAGTCTGTATGCAGAAAAGCAAGGAAAACTGTCAAGCCACAGCAGCATAGCCATTTATTTGATGTATGTATGTATGTATGTATGTATGTACTTAGATACTAAATGTGTTAACTGAGGCAGAACACTGCTTTATATGGACCGTTTTCATACCTGATCAGATGTGACAAGAAGGAAAATAAACAAAAACTCTAATGAACAATATCAGAAATACATTAGGTAAAATAGTGTAACATATACAGCAATACCCAAAACAGACAATAAAAAACAAGCAATATACAAGACTATACACCTGGAACAGTTGTGTAACACAGATAGCAGCATAGATGTAGACATGAAAAAACATACAATGTTCAAGCAATAATCAAATTAGTCAAAAAAATAATTACAGCAATGTTACATATTAACAGTAGATACTTTTGGTGGGTGCTGGATGCTGGTGCACAGCCCTTGATAATGGAAAAAAGAGTATAGAAAATGTATTTTAACCAGCCAAAAAAGCACTGCAGAAGAATCAGGCTCAACTCCTAATATTCCAAATTAAACTTTATTATAAAAGCATAAACACTTAACTAAATCCTTGCATTATGCTTTTAAAAATTATTTTACATTTGTTTACCAAGAAAGTCCAATAGGGTGTGAGCCCATTGTCAGTGGAGGCCTGGGAAGGAAAGCTCCACATAGAAAACAGACAAACTTATTACAAAGACAAGTAAGACAATTTGTGAAAAAATAAAAAAATCTTATAGTCAGACATTTTGCAGTGTATACAAGTATAGTGACAAAATAGGAATGTTACAGTTTAAGAAAAATACAAATATACATTGTTATCATTTTGTCAAGTAGAAGGTTCAAAGTACACTGAGGTAGTAGCAAATAGGACTGTTACAATTTAAGCAGAAAATGTGCAAAAATTGGGAGGTGCAGTGGTGTAGCAGTTAATGTTGTCACCTCACAGCAAGAGGTTTTCTGCCTTGATTCAAGGCTGGGATGTGTGGAGTCTGCATGTCCTCCCTGCATTCATGTGCATTTCCTCTGGGTACTCTGGTTTCCTTTCACATTCTAAAGACGTGTCTGGAGCATTTCTCCCCGGGCCTCCACTGAAAATAGGCTCTGTCCTAGTTGAACTTTCCTGGTCAACCAATGTTAAATAAATAAATAAATAAATAAATAAATAAATTGTTTCATTTTGTCAAGTAGAAGGTTCAAAGTACAGTTAGATATTTGTTATAAGGTAGAACTAAAATGAAAGATTATGAGGTAAAAGCTTATAGAGACTAGAAGAATGTCTTGCCTATAGTAGCTACTGTATTTAAAATTACAATTGTATGGATTATGGAAGAATTGGTTTGGGTGGCGGCGGTGGTGCAGTTAGCGTTGCCACCTCACAGCAAGAGGTTCTCCGGTTTGATCCTCGGCTGGGATGCCTTCTCTGCGGAGTCTGCAGGTCCTCCCTGTGGTCGCATGGGTTTCCTCCCACATCCCAAAGACATGCTGTTGGTGGATTGGACACTCTAAATTGGCCCTAGTCATGAGTGCATACATGTGTGCCTTCTGTGGAAGGTTGGGTGCCGGGCTGGCAACTCAACACCGTAAAACTCCACTGCCAATCATGAGCAGTCAGGTGATCCACTGTGGAGACCCATAACCGGGAAATGCTGCAAGAAGAAGATTGTGGAAGTGGGTTATATAGTAGTTATATGGTATAGAATCAGAAAGAGAGTGAAATCAGAATGGTTAATACATTCATAGAGTATGTTAAAGTAATTTAAGAAGCTACTGTTTTATCTTGGACAGTAGAAGTAATTAGGGAAAGGAAAACTAATTTAATTTGGCAGAAACCATGAGCATTTGGCCTCAAAGGTTCCTGAAGGAAGAAAATTATGCCATTTCAGTCAAATTTAAATCTCTTTTTGCTCTGAGTATATCATACAGACATGATCTCAGTCTTTTCTTCAGTAAACCCAAAAGTCAATAGCAGCTCTCATAAGGGGCCTAGTTGCTTGTCAAGATTTGTCAGGAAGAGTGTACTTCCTGCTGAACCTAACTCTTCACATTTCTAATTTTTGATTCATTGGGTTAGTGTCTTAATTTCCAGAGCAGAAAGTAATGATAAAAACAGACATCCCTTAGGTTTATAGGTAAGCAAGTGGCTAGCTGTCCTTGTGGGCCATTTTAAGCCAAACCAGTTTCCCTTTTTGTTCTCAAAATAACCTCTACCATTTAACTCATTATTTTTTCTCCCTGCAAGTGACCATCAGCTGTCACCATATGTATCTCTGGCTAATTAATATTTATTCTTCCCACAGCTGTCCATCAGCCATCACAAGCCCTGCGGCTGCATCAGCTCATCAGGGAAAAGTGCTTTGTTTTTTCTTTTTCACTCAAAAATACAATAAAATATGGTTCTGGGCTCTTAAACAAAAATACAGGAGTTTACAGTAGGCAGAAATTGCTGGAAATCAAGCATACCTCATCGCCATGCTGCTGGACTGATGTTCTATTGTCGGCAGAGTTTGTGGGGTCTACTGCAGTCTCAGATCTCTACGAGTTAAGGATCTTAGCCCTGCATGCTGCTAAGTGCATGAAACATGAAATGGGAGGTGCTGGAGCAGGCTGGATAAGTAAGAAAAGGAAGAGATGTGAAAGATCAAGCAAAAAAGGATGTAGGCCTGGTACTGCTACTAAACTAAAGGCAAACCCTCACAGGTCTGTATTGCCCTCAGTACTGCTTGCAAATGTGCGTTCTCTTGACAACAAGATGACTAGTTAAGGATAGAACTCTTTTCAAAGAACAAGGTGAGAGAGCAATATCAGTGACAATGCAGTTAATTTAGAGAGTTTCACACTGTATCATGCAGACAGAAGCCAAGCACTGTGTGGAAAGGCTAGGGGAGGAGGAGTCTGTCTGCATTTATGTTAATAAATAGATGGTGCAGTAACTGTGTGGTCATTAAGTCTCACTGCTCTGAGAATGTGGAGTTTGTCTGTAAAATGTAGACCTTTTTACATTCCTAGAGAACTAAATGGAATCTGCATAACAGTGGTGTATATCCCATCTATTGCTAACACAAATGAGGCACTTACAAAATTGCACCAGTCTACCTGTGACATGCTGAATAAACACCCTGAGTTTGCTCTTATGATAGCTGGTGATTTTAATCAGGCTGATCTAAAGTCAGTATTCTACCATTACTGCCAGCATTTAAACTTTCCAACAAGGGGTAGGAGTACCTTAGATAAAGTGTACACCAATATAAATCAAGCCTACAAAGAAGTACGGCATCCACACTTCGGTGGCTCAGATCATCTTTCTATCATGCTGGTGCCTGCTTATAAACCTGCTTTTGTCAGGGAGAAACCTACAGTGAAACAATGCAGGATTTGGCCTGAGAGAGCATTATCAGCCGTCCAGGATTGCTTTGAGTGTACTAACGGGGGCATTTTCAAGGAGGCAGCCACAACTGACCAGCACATCGACCTAGATGAATATACCAAAGCAGTGATGGATTACATCATAAAATGTATTGATGATGTCACAGAAATCAGAAGCATCATCACAAGAGCTAACGAAAAGCTAGGGCTTACAAGTAGGTCTATGATCTTCTGTAGGAGCGAAATTCAGCATTCGGGGCAAATGACAGGGAAGCCTTAAGTGTGGCAAGGACAAACCTGAAGAATGACAAAAAGAGGCTAATAGGAAATATGGGAGCAAGGTACTAAATCACTACAAGGACATGAGGGATACCAGATGGTTATGGCAGGGTACACAAGTTACGGACTATAAAATGAGAGCTGCAATATGTGATAATATCACTGACTTCCTACACAGGCCAATTACCTTTTTTGGAAGATTTGAGGAGAGGAACACCACAACTGTGCAGAGGTTACACACAGAGCAGTATGATGCAGTACTCAGCCATAGCCCAATGGAAGTAAAAAGGAGCTACAGAAAGTCAGTCCCAAAAAGGTGACCAGTCCAGATAATATTTAGTAAGGTGTTCAAGAGCTGTGCAGACCAACTATGTACTGTACTCATGGATATATTTAACATTTCACTTGGCCTGGCAAAGGTCCCTTTATGTTACAAAGTAACAGATATCATCTCTCTACCCAAAAAATCCTCACCCTCCACCTTGAATGACTTCAGGCCTGTTCCACTAGCATCCACAGTTATGAAATGTTTTGAGGAGCTAGTCAAGAAACACCTGTTTGCGGAACTACCATCAACTGTTGATCCACTGCAATTTGCCTACAGAGAAAACAGATCCATGGCTGATGCAATAGCAGTCACATTGCATTTTGCTCTTGAGCATTTGGAGAACAAGGACAGCTATGTGAAAATGCTATTCATCAACTTTATCTCAGAATTTAACATAGTGGTCCCTATTAAATTGATCAATAAGCTAGTACATCTGGGCTTTGAGTGTACTAACTGGGGCATTTTCAAGGAGGCAGCCACAACTGACCAGCACATCGACCTAGATGAATATACTAAAGCAGTGATGGATTACATCATAAAATGTATTGATGATGTCACAGAAATCAGAAGCATCATCACAAGAGCTAACGAAAAGCTAGGGCTTATAAGTAGGTCTATGATCTTCTGTAGGAGCGAAATTCAGCATTCGGGGCAAATGACAGGGAAGCCTTAAGTGTGGCAAGGACAAACCTGAAGAATGACAAAAAGAGGCTAGTAGGAAATATGGGAGGAAGGTACTAAATCACTACGAGGACATGAGGGATACCAGATGGTTATGGCAGGGTACACAAGTTACGGACTATAAAATGAGAGCTGCAATATGTGATAATATCACTGACTTCCTACACAGGCCAATTACCTTTTTTGGAAGATTTGAGGAGAGGAACACCACAACTGTGCAGAGGTTACACACAGAGCAGTATGATGCAGTACTCAGCCTTAGCCCAATGGAAGTAAAAAGGAGCTACAGAAAGTCAGTCCCAAAAAGGTGACCAGTCCAGATAATATTTAGTAAGGTGTTCAAGAGCTGTGCAGACCAACTATGTACTGTACTCATGGATATATTTAACATTTCACTTGGCCTGGCAAAGGTCCCTTTATGTTACAAAGTAACAGATATCATCTCTCTACCCAAAAAATCCTCACCCTCCACCTTGAATGACTTCAGGCCTGTTCCACTAGCATCCACAGTTATGAAATGTTTTGAGGAGCTAGTCAAGAAACACCTGTTTGCGGAACTACCATCAACTGTTGATCCACTGCAATTTGCCTACAGAGAAAACAGATCCATGGCTGATGCAATAGCAGTCACATTGCATTTTGCTCTTGAGCATTTGGAGAACAAGGACAGCTATGTGAGAATGCTATTCATCAACTTTATCTCAGAATTTAACATAGTGGTGCCGATGAAATTGATCAATAAGCTAGTACATCTGGGCATCAGCAAATACCTGTGCAATTGGATCCTGGACTTTTTGATTAACAGGCCACATAAGGTTTGTGTGGGCAAGAATACCTGTAGAAGCAATACACTCGGCACAGGTGTTCCTCTGGGTTCCGTTCTCAGCCCCCTATTGTTTACTATCCTAACCCATGAATGAACAGCAAACTTCGGTACAAATCATATCATCAAGTTTTCTGATGAAACTACAGTCATGGGTCTCATCAGGAGAGAGGACAAGAGTGCATACAGAGAAGAGGTTAACACATGGATTGCCTGGTATGCAAAAAAAACCTTGACCTGAATGTAAGTAAAGAAAAAGAGATCATCATAGACCACAGGAAGAGGCAAACACCCCATACTCTGCTCCTGATCAACAGCAAGACAGTGGAAAGGGTATGCAGTACCAAATTCCTCAGAGTTCATATCTCTGATGATCTCTCTTGGTCCAGGAATACATGTCACATAGTGAAAAAAGCACACCAATGTGTCATCACATTTTGAGAAGACTCAAAAAGGTGAAACTATCATTGTCAGCACTTTCCACCTTCTACAGAGCAGCAATTGAAATCATCCTAACATCCAATTTTTTGGTATGGTACAGGAGCTGTTCGGTCACAGATAAGAAATCACTTGGAGAGTGGTGAGAGTTGCCGAGAGGATAATTGGTATTAGTCTGTCCACAATCCAGGATCTTTATACATCAAGGAGCCTAAAGAGAGACACCAAAATACTAAATGATGCAACTTATCTTGAAAACCGTCTGCTCATGAGCCTGTCATCGGGTAAAAGATACTGCAGTATTCGATGCAGGGCAACCAGATTCAAAGACAAGTTTTTATCTGAAGGTGAGCAGACTTCTTAAGTCCAACATTAGGTCTGGTCATTTAAAGGTCAGGATGTTGGGACTTCCCATTCACTGTGAGATATTATTGTATCTATTATTTATTAAGCCCAGTCAATCATTATAATTTATACTACTAATCCAGGTGCAATAGTTTTTTTTCAGCTGCTACTGCTATGTGCTTGTTCACCCATAATGTGGTACATGGTTCATGTGCAATACTGTTACTTGAACTTTGCTGCTAGATGTGTATTTTTAGTATCTTAACAAGTGTGTATTTCTAGGAATATATATATATAGCTAGATACTTAAATGTAGAGTTGATTTATAAGATGGTGGTAGTATTATAGCATGTTGCTCTAAATTATGTCTTTCTATGGTGTGATTTCTTTTTTGTCTGTCCCATGATGAGCTGATTGCACAGAATCTCATTTAATCTACACTTGTGTAGATCTAAATGACAATAAAGTTACTTTTGACTTTGACTTTTTTACTTTGACTTCTTATTCACCAGGTCTGCATGACCTGTCTTGGTCTCACCCAGCCTCAATCCAATCAACACACAGTAACAGGGCTGGTGAGAAGACTGAGTTGGGGGAAATTGTACTTCTTCCTACTTCCAGCTCTGAAATCACTACCCTTGGGTGCTGCATGCTTACTTCTGTGAATGAACAACCTCCCAGCTAGGCAGCTCATTGTTTATACAGTATGGTGCTTATCAGGTTCATACACTGCTTATTTCTGTGCGTCTAGGCTGCCTCTCTCCCCCATGTATGTGTAAGTAGATATCACCTGCTCACTTCCGTCATGTCCATGTAGCTCTTCTGCTGCCCATTCTGCTAATCAAACATGGGTCATCTGATTTGCAGTAAGGGCTTTATCCCCTGCACCATGGGGCTATTCACTTCTCTTGCACCAGTTTGCACTAATCTCAATATTTTGTACTTCAGATTTGATCACTATACATACATGGTGATAAAAGCATTCTTACAAGTCCACAAATTAATGGATGGTTTTTGCATCTATGGTAAATTATTCAAATATTCTGTTAACAGGGATGCCCTTTGAATATTGTGAAATGTATACCACCCTTCTACAAAAACAAAATTGCTGCAGTGGATGACTTTAGGTAGTATCTTCTGAAGGTGGAATGACAATATCCCTATAAAGATCATAGGAGGTTAGTAGGCTATTGGTCCTGAGGCCTTTATAAGCCTAGCCAAGAGATTAGCCCATGTTTAGACAAATCAGCACCCAATGTCCCTGTCCAACAGGGACATGGGTGGAATCCCAGGGGTATATTTTCTGTTTCCCATCCAGTTATCCAGGTTACACTTAAAAAGGGGTAAAGAAGTTCTATGCTTGAGATGGACAGGGAGTCTATTCCTTAGATGATGGAGTCTCTGGGACACACATCTGTCCCACCAACAAGTCTTGTTGATGTCACAGACAAGGCTGAGGCCATGTGTGTGGGTTACTCAAGTGGAGCGTGACATGTGGATATGCTGCAGCCCCATCAAGGTGGAGTTCATGATCACCTTGTATGCCAGACAGAGGTCACCTCTGATGAGTCTGTATAAAACTGAGTAGAGGGATAGGACTTTTAGCCTATCTGTGTATGGTAGATGTTTGAGGCCCTGGATTCTCCTGGTGAGGAACCTCTGTGGTCTCTCCAGCTGTTGCATGTGCTTTGTGAGGTATATGCCAAAAGGTGCATTGTATTCAATAATGAGCCTTATAAGAGAAGAATACAGGTATGTTACAACTTCTTTGTCCCTGGATGAGAAACCCTTACTAATGAGGTGGGCCATGTAGAAGGCTTTTCATATCAGGGAGGCAATATGGTGGTTAAAAGTCAGACTGCTATCAACCTGGCTGCCCAAATCCCTCATGACTGATTGAGTGCTTAGGACATTGTTATTAATGTGATAATTTGTGGGGACGTCACTCTCCCCAAAGGGGATGATGATGCATTTTTTGGTATTCAGCTTGAGGCCATGTTTCTGGCACTAGTCATTTGTTTGAGTGAGACCCTCTTGGAGGATGTCCATATCACTAGGGGAATTGATGACAGCAGCCAGCTTGCAGTCATTTGCAAACGTGGTCATCCATAACCCACTGGTTTTGGCCTCCAGCTCAGAAAAGTATATCCCAAAATATAGAGGCCCCAAGATTGAACCCTGGGGTACGCCGCTTGTTATGGGTCTACTGCTTGAGGCGGCTTCACCTATTTTGACTATGTGGGTTCTATCAGTGAGTCAGTTTGCTACCCATCTGGTAACATATGGATTGATGCCTAGTTGAGAGAGTTTCTCTATTATGCCTGAGTGGGGAATAGTGTCAAAGGCTTTGGCCAGGTCAAGGTAGGCGGTGCATACCATCTTCCCCTCATCCATGGCTTTGGTGACTGTCTCAAAGAAGTCGACCAAATTTAGCAGACATGACCTCCCCTTGATGAAGCCAAACTGTGTGGGTTCAAGTGTTTGGAGGTTGTCAATGTCCTTGTTAATGAGGTCCATGATAATCCATTCTATGGCCTTGCAGATCAGGCTAGTTAGGCTGATGGGTCTATAATTTCCTGGATCGGTGGACACTCCACCTTTGTGTAAAGGAATGACAGTCACTGTCCTCCACTCAGCTGGGACAAAGCCAGTACTCAGGCATTGGTTGAATAGCGTGCCTAATAGTGCTGCAAATTCCTGCCTGAGTTCATATAGGATGCAGCCTCAGATGCTATTGGGTCCCATGGAGACTGTATTTTGTGCCTTTGAGAGAGCAGTGATGACCTGCTCTCTAGATATAAGGGGAAGGGGGCAAGTACTGGGAATGTCCTGATTTACTGATGGGGGGGCAGAGGGATAAAGTTTTTGCCGCATCTGTCAGCCAGCAAGTTTGCTTTATCTACAGTATTTGTATATGTGGTACCCTTGACCACCAGTTCTGAACAGAGCTGGGCTCTTCCTTTGAGGTTGTGGATATATGTGAAGAAGGCCTTATGATTCTCTCTAGTAGATGTGGCTAATTTGGACATCTTAGAATGTATGCTCAGAAGGGATGTCAATCTAGACAGTGATGTCTTCAGTGTTGATTGTTTGGTTTAACCTCATCATTGTTATGGCATTTTGCTATGATGTTGGAATCACTGGTCTTCAAAAGGGTAGAATAACAGATGCGCTGTACCTTTAAGAAGCATTTGCAAGGTCTGTATGTGCACATAAATACCAAGCACGTGTTAGCTTTGGTGCCATTTTGCAGGTGCAGCCAGAATGTTAACATCTATGTGCATGAAAGCTAGTTTGTTTAAAAGTTAAAGTTACTTAGCTTCGTTTATGATGTGTTTGTATATAATAAAGCTGATTGAGCAAGAACTCACAACGTTTGCCTATTTCTTCCTGACCTGGTGAGTGACACGGTGTCAGAAGTGGGATGGTGAAGACTACTCCTCAGAGCCGTGAGGTGCAGAGGTACCGATGAAGGCAAACTAAGTGAACTGAAAGCAACAAAAGGGCCAGAAGAAAGCTAAACGTAAAGAGAATATGCACAAAATATTCACTTATTAAAAGAGATAAAACAGAGCATTACAGGGGCATGAAATGTATTACTAAGCAAACAAATAGCACATAAACGTTTATTAAACAAAAGAGAAGCATAAAAAATCTCATTAATCAAATGAAATGCTTGAAACAAGGTTATTTGATAAAATGAGCATGTCTAAAGTAAAACAAACATGTCTGCAGTAAAATCGTGCACAAGAAAGTATAATGAGTACATTAAGTGATTAAATGAGCAAAACGAATATAACAGAAAGGGAAGAAAAGGGCACATTGAGCATAAATAAAGCAAGGCAACTGCATGTGTTTTGGCAAATTACTGTGTTTTGGCATTAATTACTACTTTGCATTGATTGAAGCCTTGAATAACATAACTAGAGGTGTTCAAAGTATCTCAAAGTGTGCAAAAGTACTTACAGAATGTATTTTTATTACTGTGCATTTATTCTGAAAAGTCTGTTGTGTGCAAAGTGCAACTATTTCATGAAGTGCAGTCAAATACAGCCATTTTAAAAAGATTTTTGTGCATGGGTGTGTCTATTCACAGAGTTCTGCCATTACAGAGTGTTTCTTGCACTGTGCGGAGTATTTGGCAAAGTGCAGCCATTTGGGGAAATTTCAGTGTGCTGTGTACTGTTATTTGCAAAGTGCAGTTATTTTGCAGTGTTTCTCACTCTGAGCTTCTTCTGCCCAGTTCATTTGCAAAGTATAATTACTTCAAAACAATCTGTTCACAAATTGCAATTACTTCAAAATACTTTATTCATAAAGTACATTCGCTTCGAAATGGGGTTTTTTGCCCTCAGTTTCGATTGTCCAGTTAAATGACTTTTACAGTCAAATAATTTCAAGATAAATGGCTCATACAGTAAAATAATTTCAAGACAAGTGGCTTTTACAGTAAAGTGATTTCAGAGTATTAAAATGCCCAAGAGACTTATTTCGTAAACTTCAGTTATACAGAGGCTTATTGTGCTATTGCAAGTACTGGCATAAATTTCAAGCACATGTATATGTATATGTATAAGTGTATCTGTTCATGCAGATTTGCAAAGTCTTCACTAAGATATGTTAATATGGCAAACGGATTTTGTAAGCCACAACCACTTGTATTTGATCAGAATATTGCAGAGAAATTAGAGAATATTTGAGT
Source organism: Protopterus annectens (assembly GCF_019279795.1). NCBI lineage: Eukaryota > Metazoa > Chordata > Ceratodontiformes > Protopteridae > Protopterus > Protopterus annectens. The sequence goes on from NC_056741.1 coordinate 1,876,674,679, forward strand.
AAGAGTATGATATACCCAGACTGAGATGCAGTATACTCAAATTGAGAAGGAACTTTTGGCAATAGTGTTTACATGCTCCACGTTTCATGATTATATCTGTGGTCGAGAGACCCAGACTGAAACTGATTATCAACCTTTGGTTACTATTTTAAAGAAGCCTATGCATTCAGCTCAAGCAAGATTACAAAGAATGATGCTTAAATTGCAAAAGTACAACTTCAAAATGGTCTATACGAAAGGCAACCTTCTTTATCTGGCTGATACCTTATCCAGATCACCCAGAAATACAACAGAATAGCTTGACGCAGAGAATTTTGACTTTGATGACATGGAAGCGCATAATTCTTCTACCACAAGACTTGATGAGCTACAAGATCATACAATGACTGATCCAATTTTGCAAAAGCTCAATCACTACATCAGTGATGGATGGCTGTCAAAGCAATCTAGTGTACCACCCAATGTGCAACCTTACTTTCCTTATAGAGATGAATTGTTGATGGAAGATGGCATTGAGGTAATCTTCCAGTGGTATATTGGAAGATGGCATTATTTTCAAAGGCCCTAAAATTGTTGCTCCTGTTTCCTTACAACAAGAGTATATCCAGATTTTACATTGTGGTCACCCAGGTTCCAAATCTATTAAGAGAAAGGTGAGAGAACTTGTGTTTTGCCACAACATACGAAGTATAACAGTCAGCAAAATACACACCACAATAGCCGTATTCCACCAGTAAAAGACTTCTTTTAATATTCAACGATCTGGTACCTCAGCAATTCGCCTTCAAGGATCACAATTACTTCATTCTGAACAAAATCTTTATATACCATTTTATGAATCAATTATTCAATTAATTAATTTGTGATGATTCATTTACTAAAAATCAATTCAAGTTAAAGTGACCTCAACATCAAAGAATACTTAGTCATATATATACATCATTATGAAAAATGAATTCAACAATATATCAGGTAGCAAATTCATATACAAACCAACACTTGTATCAGTAAACTAATAAATCAAATACATATAATATAGCAATTAAATATAATATAATAAATCCTACTGTTATACATAAAATATATTAGAAAATACTTTTAATATAATTTATGGCACAAAAATATTATTAAATATTATAAATAAATAAATGTATGTATATATATATATATATATATATATATATATATATATATATATATATGTGTGTGTGTGTTTTTCATATGCCTAATTCCTGATTCAAACCATATGGTTTTAGAGTGTTGAATTTCAATATCATTCTAGTTTCCAATTCTAACAGTTTGCCTATGAGATCATCACCCCTAAAAATGTAAGGTTTCCCTAATATGCTAAATTTTAAACTGTCACCACAACCACCATGAATGTCAATAAAATGTTTTGCCACTGGACTTAATGGATTCGAATTTCTTATATCCTTTAGATGTTCCAGAATCCTAATTCTTACCATCCTTTTAGTTTGTCCTATGTACCAAATATCGGTACAGGAACAACCCAATATATATACTACACTAGTTGACTTGCAGTTGAAAAATTGCTTAGATATATGTCTTCTATTATTAATATGTTCCACATTGATAACCCTATTACACACACTGCACGAACCACATGCAAACGTATCTACTCTGGTGGAAATAATTCTGTCATGATGCACTAAGTTGTTATTTAAAATTTCTTTTAGATTTTTTCCCCTTTTGAATGAAAAAATAACATTATTGGGAAATAACTCACCTATAGTGTCATCCTGACAAATTAGATACCAAAATTTCTTAAACAGTGAAATCAATCTTTTGGAAAAGGGGGTAAATTTAGTTACAAAAAACATTTTCTCAACATTATTTTTCATGTTAACCAAATGTTTTGTATGTCCCACCACATTAGGTACTAACAAGTTCTCATCAGTTCTACCATCTCGACACCACAGTAGATGGTCATAGTCATACCCCCTTTCCAGTAATCTCAAAAACACTGAATTTAACTCCTTATCCATCTCCTCATGCATACTAGTATGATCCCGAATTCTTTTGAACTCACCTTGTGGTAAAGCATTTATTAGATGTGGGGGGTGCATGCTGATAGCATGTAAAAACATATTTACTGATGTTTGTTTTCTATATGGTCTAAATTGAATTTTCTTTTCTTTTCCAAATAAAGTCAAATCAAGAAAATTGATTTCACTTCTATTGACCTCATATGAAAACTGTAACTTATGTTCATTGTTGTTCAACATCTCAAAAAAATCCAAAAATTCAGATATATCCCCCTTACAGATGAAAATTAAATAATCTATAAATCGCTTATACAAAACCACATTTTTCTTAAAAAAGTCAGTTGAGTAAATAAATTTTCTTTGAAAAGAATCCATATAAATGATGGCATACGATGGTGCATAAGCTGCACCCATCGCAGTGCCCTTGATTTGCAAGAATTATTCAGTGTTAAAACAAAAGTAACTATGTGTCAAGCAGAATTCCAACAGATAAATCAAAAAACTGGTTCTAGGTCCCTCACCTAGCATATTACACACCGACTCAAGCCCCCATTGTTTATCAATGTTAGTATATAGAGATTTTACATCGATAGTGACCCAATAATAATCATAACTCCATACTATATCAGAAACACAATGAATTAATTCCTGTGTGTTGACTATGTGAGCTGTTACCCTTTTCAAATAAGCTTTAAACTGAAAATCTAATAAAAGATTGACATTTTCCAAGAAAGAGCCCACCCCAGATATAATAGGCCTACCTGGAGGCTCTACTAAGTTTTTATGGATCTTAGGTAAAGCATATAGAATGGGCACAGTTGGTTTACGTATGTACAATTTTTTAACATTAGCTTGTGTGAGAAATCCTAAACGTTCTCCTTTTTCCAAAATAAATAACATCTCATTATTATATGTTTCTGTAGGATCACTATCCAACCTCTTATATTCTTCAGAATTAAGCAACAATCTATCCACCATAAGACAATAGTTAATTTTGTCCATTATAACCCAATTTCCACCTTTGTCGGCACACTTAAATATATAATCATTTTTAAGTTTTTTTAAATCTTTTAGAGCCTGCCATTCATCCTTATTCAAGTTAAAACACTTTTTTTCTTTACAAAATTCCTTAAAGGAAATTTCTAATTCTTTAAAGAGCACTTTTTGAAAGGTAGAAATGGCAAGAAACTTGTGTTTTGGACTTCTATACCTTTAAGAAGCATTTCCAAGATCTGTGTGCATATAAATACCAAGCATGTATTAGCTTCGGTGCCATTGTGAAGTTGCAGCCAGATTGTTAACATCTATGTGCATGAAAGCTAATTTGTTTATAAGTAAAAGTTACTTAGCTTCATTTATGATGTGTTTGTATATAAGAAAGCTGCTTGAACAAGAACCCACAAAGTTCGCCTGTTTCTTCCTGACCTGGTGAGTGACAGAAAGGTCTCCCACTACCCCCTGCTTAATTTCTAGTTGCCCCCAATCACCGTCTAGTTAAGTGGCTTGTTGAAGATGACACAGTAGGCAAATGAGGCCTGAGAGAATCAAACACAGTACCACAGAAACTACAGCTCTCACCTTTAACCCACTGTGTCAGCTGTCTTTCTGTGTTAGCAGGATGTTGACAGTTGTTTCCTCATTGTGATGTTGTGCATGGTATGAATTTGCAGATCACTGTGCATTTCTTTGTCATGGGATTTTTTTTATTATCGCTACTACACCATGTGCTACCAATCACATTATCATACTACAACAGTCACTGGTATAGTTTCATTATTTTTCATGTGGTCCGTGGTTCTTCCCCTATAAAATTTTGGCTCACTAACACACAGTGCTTCATGACTGACATGTTTGTGAATCATGAATGTCACTGCAGACCCAGTTTTACATGACTGTTACATACCTTGAGGCTTCCAGGTATGATGTTATGCGTGCAATTGCACCTGGGAGTTTGAATCACATACTCAGGTAACTGGACCTTACCATGAACCAGATCCATGTGGTTCTATACAGTATTTTGAATGCTAACATTCAATTATAAGGAACTGATTGAAGCATTTAATCTGCGACTTTCTTAGTGCAGGAAGAAGTGGTCAGTTACTTTCTTTGCTGTCTCATCAAATGCAAATTATCATTATGTATAGTAATTGTAATATCTTTCATAGCACGGTTGGGTGGTTCCTCAGACTTGTTTGGGGATTTCCTCTTTTTCTGAAAAAGATAAGAATCTGCATGTTATGGTGTACTGTTAGCCATTAAATATAGGCTTTGAGGCTAAAGGCTCCTGCTCTTTAAGTATACATTTGCCTAGGTGTCTTCACAGAAGCTCACACAGCCAGTTTTGAAACTGCCCAGTACTTCAGCTTTAATTTTCTTCTGTCTCCCCCTGAATGTTCTCATACCACTGCACCAGCATTTTTTTTCATGTCTTCTAATTTCTTTTAGGCTGCTGTATTGGGAAGCCATTTCTGAAGTTTCAATTAATTTTTTTCCTCGTTGTCTGACATCTCCCCATCGACATCTTTTATTTTCTTGTCATGTTTAGCCAACAATTCCTTAAGTTCCTGATGCTAGTCATTTTAACCAGCTCACTCAACCAATTAAATTAAAAATAATTGAATCAATAAATATTACATCTTATCCAGATGTTTTGGTAATATCATACTTAAGGGAGGTTGCCTTAATTAATGTTTTCTACTTGGAAGGTCTCCCCATCATGACTTGATCTGAATATTTCTTTAATTGTTTCCTGAAGAAATACTTTATGAAATACTTTATGTCTGAGTCCTTTTCTCTGTCTTAGGTAAGTGGATCACTTAGTTTGCAATTAACAATGGGAGGATTAGAGTTAGTTTTTTTAAACTGCAGTTTGTAAATTGCTCATTGAAATAAATGTTGCAGCATATTTTTGCATCTGTATATATATATATATATATATATATATATATATATATATATATATATATATATATATATATATATATATATATAGTTTATAGCACATCCTTGAATCTGTAAATATGCTTTGTTCATTTCTTATGTGATCCTGTGCCTGCAAATGGCCCACTGAGATCAGTGCAACACCCAGATGAACAAATATAAATAAAAATAAATAAATAATAAATACAAGTATATCAGTGGCTTAAACAAAATGTGCAACTTCTCATGCCTGGTGATCCTGACTTACCCATACTCAGCTTCCCACCATCACTGGAAGTCACACACCAGTTAAAGTAAAGCTATGATGCTGTATGCACTACACAATATACTCCTTCTGAAGGACACAAATTGCCCATTACAAACTAGTAATGCAAGCTATGATGGTGTACATAATACACCTGGCACAACTGCTCCAAAGGACACAGACTACTCATTACAAACCATGGATGCACAAACTGTGATGGTGTACACGCTACATATTGTACACACTACACATGACACACCCATTCTAATGGGCACAGACTACCTATTACAAGCCAGGGGTGCACAAGCTGTGATGGTGTACATACTACACATGGTACACCCTTTTGCTGTAGACAGACTACCCATTACAAACCTTGGCTGCACAAGCCATGATGCTGTACACACTACACATGGCACACCCCTTCTGCTGGAGACAGACTAAATACTACAAACATTGGCTGCACAAGTCATGATGCTGTACACACTTCACATGGTACATACATTCTAGTGAATACAGACTACCATTACAAACGAGGGGAGCATAAGCTGGGATGGTGTACACACTAGACATGGTACACTCATTCTGATGGACACAGACTACCCATTGTCAGGAGTGCACAAGATGTGCCAGTGTACACATTACATATGGCACCCCCATTCCGATGGCCACAGACAATCCATTACAAACCATGGGTTCACATGTTTTGAGGGTGTATACACTAGACATGGCACACCCCTTATGATGTGCACAGAGTACCCATTACATACCATGACTGCACAAGCTGTGATGCTATACACAGTACACATGACACACCCCTTCAGATCAGCATAGACTACCTATTACAAGTCATGGGCACACAAATTGTGATGGTGTACACTCTACACATGACACACCCCTTTTGATGGAGACAGACTACCATTGCAAACCATGGGTGCATACGTTTTGATGGTGTACACACTACTTATGATGTGCACACCCCTTATGATGTGCACATAGCACCCATTACATACCATGACTGCACAAGCCATAATTCTGTACACACTACACATTTTACAACCCTTCTAATGGGCACAGACTACCACTACAAACTATGGGAGAATATACTTGGATGGTGGACACTCTTTCTGATGGACACAGACTACCCATTATTAGGGGTGCACAGGATGTGAAGTTGCAGTGACTACTCACTGCATTCCCTTCATGATGGGTGAACAGTGCATCTATAACACGTCAATGGTCAGACTGCGATGATGTGTGTTGCACATGCATCCATACCTTCTGCTGAATATATGATGACCATTAGAAAATATGGGTGCCAAAAAACTGTGATGTTATACACCCTACACTTGTTACACCTTCTTATGGTAGCTGCAGACTGCCATTTAGGAACTCATGGTACATGTAATGTCATGGCATGTACTCAACACGTGATACACTTTTCTGATGGGTGCAGACTGTCATCCTGAGTGCAAGAACTGTAATGCAAAGTGTGCATGTGTTAGGCACTATTATTGTGAGTGCAAACTGCCATGTAGAACCTTAAGAGGTACAGGCTGCCAATGAATGTGCCCATTACATGTGACATTCCCTTCTGATTCCCAGAGACTAGCAAACAGAAGCAAAATACACATCATCCTGTTGTGCCCTTAAATATGGATTCTTCTTGTCATGGATGGAGGCTGTCTGCAAGAACCTAAGGGTACACAGGATTTTATGGCATATATTATCAAATCTACGCAGCCCCGTGTCACAGGGGCAGACATTCCAATAGAACCTGAATGTCTACAAGAATTCCCTGCCATATTATTTTACTTTGATTGCACTCTTCTGCCAAATCAAAATATGCACAGAGTCGATGCAAATGTCAAATAGTATCTTTCTACAGTCCTATAAATTTTTGTATATCATAACTACACAGTCTGAATCCTGAGTTACAACCAGGTGTTGCAAACTACAAGGCAGTGAAAACTCATTAAGCAAAGTGCATATGGTCTACTTTATCAGAGTCTGTGTTGACTTATTTCCTTACTGCATTTATAGTTAGAAGGTCATAAATTGATATATTAGGCATGCATTTCACAACTTACTTACTCTTTTAAATGCTACTAGGAAAATGTTGTTTTTTAAATAGCAGTCATCTTTTTCTTTATTTTATGAGAATTTGAACCTGAATTTAATAAAAAGTTTAAGCCAATCAAATGTGCCAGGAAAAACAGGAATCGTGCCCATAGCTCTCAACCTCTTAGCACAAAAAATCTGGACAAAGCCAAAAGTAAAAGGCCCCAAAATAGGTACAATTTTTAAATATTGCTCTTATAAACTAAGAAATTTGCTAGAATAAAATGTCTTGTGTTACCATGCATTTTCTGAAGGATATGAAGCCTGAAACTCAAATGCCTGTCATTATTTAGTGAATTCAGTCCTCACTGATTTGCCTTGAAAATCCAGAAAATCACAAATGTTATGAGGAACAGACCAAAAATATCAGGCAGAAATCTGGACATTCTGTGAAAATCTGGACAGCTGAGTGGTCTCCCATGACTCAGACTCAAAATTTTGAGCTTTCTCTCTCATAAAATTTGTTGACAGAAAAAGGAATATACAAGCCAGCAAACAAAAGCAATACAGTGTAGTACAGTATAGCATAGTATAGTATAGTATGGTATAGTATAGTATAGTACAGTGCAGTACAGTAAAATGCATTACTATACTGCTTAGTAATATAATATTGTAGCTGTAATTCAGATAGTTGCGTGTTTTTTGTCAGCTCAGGAATCAGAGATCATATTATAGCGACCTCCAATTCCTCAACAGGAAGAAGTGGAAAGACCTAAGCTTGCTAACCCCTTCCCATCAGACTGTTACTCCAAGATGTTTAAGATGACAACAAGGAACAGAATTGGCAGTGTATTATATAATACAGTATACTATTAAGGTCCGAAGTAAAGACTCAGTGAATATCGCAGCAGTAAATAACAAAATGCTTAAGCTGACATTACATATAGTCTACTTTGGCAAAAAACTCTAAATAAATGTTACACAAATAACATAACTTTTATGCTGACTTTATATATGATTGACTGTAGTAAACAAAACAAAAACAAAACAAAACCAAAAAAAAAACAAACAAGTGATTCACTAGAATATCCCAATACTTCCATGTATGTAAATATGCCATCTGATATTATTCATCCTTGGCATAAGGAAAAACATCCATACTCCCTGTAGTTTTCTAATCTGATTTGAGTATACTACAGTTTGTTCAATTAAAGATGACAGCCGACTTTAAAATAATTTTTACTAATTCCATTTCAAATAGTCATGGTGCAAAACTCACTGTCAATCTTAAAAGGATAGTATGGTATAGCATAGCATGGTATAGTATAGTAGAGTACAGTATACTATAGAATGGTATAATGCAATACACATTTATACAGTAGTCTATGGAAATGACAGGACACTGGTTTAAGCAATGTTCATTTCCAGAGTTTTTACAACATTTTTATTAGCTGTTTATTATCTTTAATCTGCTCAAACTACTTAGAAAAAATGATTACCCACTGTCTCTCACTATGATCAAGGCTGAGAATTAAGGTTTCATTTTTGGAAAAAACTATTTTTTGTTTGATATTTTGTCTGGTAGTACCTGTTAAGACTTTTCTTTACACTGGACCACCCTGCATAGGCATTTGTTGTCTCTTTCACTCACCTTATTATGCTACAGCTAACCACAAAAGGGAAAATTTCAACATATGATCTCTGAGTCATGCAAGTAACATTTCAATTTACTTGGAACAATAATAATATATTGGTGTTTCTCAATTTCATATCTTAGTCTCTTTCTCCTGACATGTAATAAATGTTTTGCTAGATAATCCTTTACTAAACATCACTTAAGGCTAGGCAAACAGAAATGCCACAGAAAATGAAAGCGTTATAAAAAACAAGAGTTTAAGACAGGTATTCCCAGAATGTCTTGTCACATATCACTTCTGAGTGATACAGCAGTATTGGGTTTTACTATAAATAATCACATCTCCTTTAATCAACACATGCTTATTCAACCCAAAAACATCTAAAACCATAGGAGGTCACTGTTCAAGGCAGCAACATGCCCAAGGTCACAAAATGCAGAAACAGTTTTTTGCAGGGGTGTTAGATCTCCTAAACCCTCTTATGTGAGGGCAAGCCCCACACCCCCAATCAACATACAAATGTGTGTGTGTGTGTGTGTGTGTGTGTGTGTGTGTGTGTGTGTGTGTGTGTGTGTGTGTGATAGTGTGACTCTGTATTGAATATACAACCTGCACTGGACTGAATGCTCAATATAGTAAAACGTCTTCCATTGAATTTCACCTCACCCACTGACCATAGTAAAAAAAAAAAAAACACATAAAATCAGTGGTTCTTGTAGGGGGATCACTCAGTAAGGGCAGTTGTGCTCCATACCCTCCATACCATGCTGTAACTCATTAGCAGAGTAGATGAATGAAACAGATTGAGTCCCTTACACTGTTAAGACTGAATGAGCTGAATGTGGTCCGTCAACTACATACAGCAATCATAAATTTTGATGCACTGGAGTATTTAAACTTTTCAGCTACGGTCGCCTCAGCTGAAGGAATGACACTGTATAAAATAGAGGTATACTAAAAAGAAACAAAACTCACAAATATTGACATCTTTATCTTTGACAAAAAAAAGTTGGCAAACAAATATATATGTTGTGAGACACATAATCTCTATGTGTGCAAATAAAAAACAAAAACTCTCAGATCATACAATACAGATGAACGAGTATAGTCCCCAACCATAGTAAAGTAGTGATTTTGTTGACCATCTGTTTAGTTGCAAATTGTGTTGAATAAACAGCTCCCATATCTTTATCTATCTATCTATCTATATATATATATATATATATATATATATATATATATATATATATATATATATATATATATATATATATATATATATATATATATATATATATATATATATATATATATATATATATATATATATATATATACATACACACACATACATATATATATATATATATATATATATATATATATATATATATATATATATATATATTAGATATATATATGGGTCTACTGTAAAAGACTGAAAATCCACTTGTTTGAAAACGAAGAGTGAATCCTCGGTTACGAGAAAGTGCAATTAAGCGAAAGTGCACTTCCGCAAAGCATGGTTCAACGAACCGTTCAGGGAAACTGAAGCGCCGAGGCACACTACAGTGGGGAATAGGGAATGTGTAGCGTGATCTCGGAGTTGGTATTTTCAAGTAGGGGGAGGGGTGGGGGGCTTCGCCCCCCACTCAATGTCATTAAGTGTTTTCTGTTTTTTTTTATCTTTTTATCAGTTCGTTGAACCGAGTTTCGTGAAAGTGCACTTTCGAATAAGTACAGTTTCGCATAACTGAGTGGTCTACTGCTCTTTTTCAAATAAGTGGTATTTGATTAAAAGTAATAGACCCATATATATATATATATATATATATATATATATATATATATATATATATATATATATATATATATATATATATATATACATATATATAAAATATATATATATATACACACACACACACACACACACACACACATATATATATATATATATATATATATATATATATATATATATATATATATATATATATATCCGACTCCAAAATAATCGGTGCGCGTATACACTGCTGTGCACGAACCAATCCCAGCTATTCAGCCCTGTCACACTCTACCAAACCAAGGTTCAGCACTCGCCTTCATTCCGAACTGGAATGAAAATAAAAAGAAAGAAACCAAGTGGAATACTTAAGGCTTTATTTTTGCCTCCTGGTCTGCCCCACAGACCGGTTTCGCTTCTCTAAGCGTCATCAGTGTGTCATATGATGGCACCACGTACATTTTATACTCTGCCGTACTTCCTTCTTATTTAAAGGAGCCAAACTTGCTTTTACTTTGTACATACACAACCAGAACATATTTACCATTTTTAACCAAAACCAGTGGAAATGCAAACATTCAAAATTAAATACAAAACTAAAACACATACAATATTTATAGATGCACACTGCATCTTTGAGTGAATACCAAAGCCAGTCAGTTTTCCCAATCAACCACATTTATATCATGTTTATTTGTAAATAATTTACTACCCCATACAACCTTATCTTAGGTATTTGATTTACCCATATTATCATTTTGACATGTCCATCCTGATATATACCACCATACGTTACATATAAAGAGCTACATAATTGTTTTTCTTTTAATGTTATCACCAATGTTCATTCAAGCCTGGCTTGAACAATGCCCCTAAATTAATAATCCATCTACGTTCCTTCCCTGTCAGGATTTTATGTTTAAGTGACTCATTGTTAATAGCATCAGCCACCTTATCAATCCCGACAAAAACAAAATGAGCCTGGGGATGCTGTATGATATGTTTATACAAGGCGCTTCTATTTCTTTTACATTTAATATCACTAATATGGACTGCTATCCTTAATTTTAACTTGCAGGATGTCTGCCCAATATAAAAAGCACCACACTGGCAAATTGCCATATATACCACCCAGGGTGTATTGCATGTCACTAAACTTCCTATATCGTATACTTTACTAGTGTTGGTAGATGTGAAAGATGTAGTTTTGGACATTAATTTACAATATTTACAATGGCCACAAAATGTGCTCCCTTTCACCTGTGAACCTGTATCTTCCACTTTAATACCTTTTTTATAAGCGGAAAAATACTGTCCTATAGATTTGCCCTTTCTGTAACTATACAGACATTTTTGTCCTAATATAGTGGACAAGTATGGATCATTCAATAATATGGTCCAGTATCTATCTACTACTTGTTTGATCCTATTAGTGTTGGTTGCATATGTTGTAACAAATCTAATCACCTTAGATTTTCCCTTCTTATCCTTATCCTTCTCAATTAGCAGTTTATTTCTATCTATTTGATGTATTTCTGTTTTAGCCTGCTCAATATTATTTATCGGGTATCCCCTAGCTTTAAATCTATCACTTAAATCATGTTCATATCTGCAGTATTCATTAGCTGTAGAGCATATTCTTTTTATACGTTGAAACTGCGCTTTGGGTATATTTTTAATTACATGTGGCGGATGACAACTATTAGCATGTAGGATGGAATTCTTTGAGAAAGGTTTGCGGTGCAAACTGGTAGTTATGGTTCCATCTACCAACTTAGTCACATTTACATCTAAAAAATCCACCGTAAATAGATCTAATTTACCTGTAAAGGTAATCCCAAATTCATTGGAATTCAGGTATCCTTTAAAACTTTCCCATTCGGTCTCGGTCCTTTAAATAAGAAGGAAGTACTGCAGAGTATAAAATGTACGTGGTGCCATCATATGACACACTGATGACGCTTAGAGAAGCGAAACCGGTCTGTGGGGCAGACCAGGAGGCAAAAATAAAGCCTTAAGTATTCCACTTGGTTTCTTTCTTTTTATTTTCATTCCAGTTTGGAATGAAGGCGAGTGCTGAACCTTGGTTTGGTAGTATATATATATATATATATATATATATATATATATATATATATATATATATATATATATATATATATACAAACACATATATATATATTTAAAACCAGTAATATGAACTGTAAATATGACTTTGTTTTTGTATTGTTAATGTTACCTTATTCTTGCTATCTTGTTAACATCATAGTTATATCTTGGAGCTTATCTCCCCAGGCTTCTACTGAAAATCGACATGTATCCAGTTAGACTAGCCCGGTCAACAAATGTAAAATAAAATAAATAAATTTTATATATATATATATATATATATATATATATATATATATATATATATATTTATATAGGTGTCATGCTTTTGGTCTAACTATCATTTGCCAACATCTGTTTAATTGATCTCATTTGGCTGATGCATTCAGATGGTTGACGGGCGTGTAAGGTCAACAGTTCCCAGATAGGGTAACATTCCCTTTCCCTGAGGATTGTGCAGTCTCAGAGTTAGTGTGTATAATAGCAGAGGGTGTTAACAATAACAATGTTATTTTTTGTGTGCCCAGGTTTTTTCTTGATGCATGCATGTCAATGTGTTGATGCTTCCTTATCGACCTTCTGTGGTTGACGTTATGGTGGCCGACATATGGACTAGTCAACCGAAGTAATTGGATTTATATAAACATATATATATATATATATATATATATATATATATATATATATATATATATATATATATATATATATATATAAATCCACTGAATAGCACTTTTGTTGGCATGCATAATGTAAACATAAATTGATTGACATTATGCACGGCGAAATGCTACTAAAGATGCCTGAGAATTAATTCTCAGAGGGCAAGCCCACCTGTACCAACACCTCCTGCTAATAATATATACTAACTCAGATATCACATAATCTCTGGGAAAAAGGGTATATTCCCCTACCCAGGGATAGCCAGTCTCGCAAGCCTCTTGACTACTTGTTTTGTCAACAAAATTAGGTTGATTAAACAGATGTCAAACAAATTACTGTTCGACAAAATTCATGGGACCCAAAAAAAAAAAAAAAAATATATATATATATATATATATATATATATATATATATATATATATATATAAATATATATATATATATATATATATATATATTTATATATATATATATATATAGATCCCCTACGGAAGATCGACAGCTGACAACACCGACACTCACATTGCCGACACAAAAACACCGACACACGAAACACCGAAAACAGCGCTACTGCAGAAAAAAAGGTAAATAACATTTCCTTTTTTCTGCTAGCAGGGGGGCTTCACCCCCCCTGCACCCCAACACCCCCGATGTTTTGTGTGTCGGTGTTTTTGTGTTGGCGATGTAGGTGTCGGTGTTGTCAACTGTCGATCTTCCATAGGGGAGCCATATATATATATATATATATATATATATATATATATATATATATATATATATATATATATATATATATATACACACACACACACATATAGAGGTTCATAGATGTTTAGTAGGCTAACAACCTCAAAGGCCTTTTTAAGCCTAACCACACATCCCAACTCTCTGACAAGTTCTGGTACCCTTGATAAGTGCAATCAGGGTTTGGGAGATGAAACATTTACAGGCTGCATGTGCTCATTAGGGACCTTCTCAAAGAAGCCAGCAGGTTGAGTAGGTATGATCTGCCATTGATTAACCAAATTAGGTTGGGTCCAGTGTCTGAAGGTTTCCTATGTCATCATTGATCATTTCCTTGATAATTCTCGCCATGGCTTTGTATAATATGAGACTAGTGAGACTTATGGGTCTGTAGTTTCCAAGGTCTGTAGATAGTCCACCTTTGTTCAGAGGGATGACTGTTGCTCTCTTCCATTTATGAGGCATGAAGCTTGTTTGTTGGCTACAGTTAAATAGGAATTCCAGAAGGCTTGATAGCTCATGTTTCACGCTATTTAGAAGGCATACTGGGATATTGTTTGGGTCCGTTGATTCAGTATTCTTGGCCTTAGAGAGAGCATCACTGATCTGTTCCCTAGTGATAGCAGGGAGAGTTATATTTGATGGTATTTTCCCTTTGATGGGAAGGTTGGTGGGGAGAGAGGGGTAAAGTTCGAGAATTTGTCAGCCAGTAGGTTTGCTATATCTTCTTGCTCAGTATAGGTGGCTCCATTAAGAGTCAGCTCTCCACATAATTGTGTATGAGGCTGTGGACATAGCTAAAGAATGCCTTGTGTTTGTCCTTGGCCTGGGAGGCCATATTTACCACAGACAGACTTCAAGATCACAAAACCTTTGACAAACAGAAGATTTACTAAGATAATCTAACCACTTGTTTTGTGTCATGTGCCAAACCCCTTCATCCTCATGTAGTAAGCTTTGTCTTCTGGATCCCATTTACTTATAAACTGCCATTCTTTCCCCTTCCACAAGCAGTATGTTTTTCAAGCAACTGTACATTAGTAAACAGGTCACTTTACATAGGCAGAGAATTCACTACGATGTTTTGACAACATGTTTAGGCATGCTGGTTGACTGGATGTACTATCCCATGTACAAAGTTAGAATAAAGTACATGGCAGAAATCAGATGCCATGCATTTTATTCCTGCTTTGGTAGAGCTGACTCCTGTGCAGATGGTAGCATTTGGAGATGCATGCTTTAATACATAAAGTGGCTCACTATTGGCTGGCTCCATAGTGTAGAGGAATACAACCGAATGACCCAGATGACCTTAGTCTGATTATGAATCAGATTGTGGAAGATCAGGCTGTGGGAAGGTGGGAGTGAGTGGGAAACACCAGTTCACTCATCCTGGAAAGGGGAGCAGTGATTGGCTGCACCACTAGCATCAACATGAGGGATAAGGGTGTGCTGGTAGCAACTACCACATAGGTACATCTCATATTGTGGAGGTTATCAGGTAAACTGCAGGAGGGGTCTCCCTTATTCAGCAGTTCATAGTGATGGCAGCAGCCACTACAGACTAGAAGCTGGAATGGGAGACCCTCATGCAATTGACACAGTCTACCTTCACTCAACTTTCACCTCTGTAGTCAAATATATGGGTTTGTGAGCTGCTACCCCAGTCTAAAAATGAATAGGCCTGAGATGCTTGTACTGTGGTTGGGGAATAAAGTGGAAAATAAATCCAACTATCTGTTGTTGGAATAGAACATATAGCTTTCTGCACTAAAGGCAAGTATTATACTACCTGTACTGCTATTGTAGAATTACACAGTGACCTGAAATATATATTCAAAAATGTAAAGACTGATTTTTAAACAGCAGTCAGCATAACAGTGGTAAATCCTGCATTACGAAATCCCAATCCCTCCTCACCACACACTCCAGAGACTTCAACCTCATTACCACAATCAACAGAACAAGCTGGAGGAACAGGTTCATAACCCAGAGACTGCCCATGTTATGGAATAGACTTCCCATACATGTCAAACAGAGCACCTCACTGGCCCTCTTCAAGAGAAATCTTGATGAGTGGATGGGGATTAGAAAATTCACCCCGGGGATCACTCCAGTGGCTCTACTCGACAGAGGCACTGCGAGGTAAGGTCGGGTGGTACGATGCCAGGGTAATCCTATGGGCTAGGCATGTAAAGGCTCCAGGGCCATTAGACTAGTACACACTTATGAGCCTATTACTCACACAAATGGGTTTGGTTTGGTAGCTGTGCTAAAAAAACAAATATGTAAATTTGCTGATACAAGAAAATCAGTGTTGCCATTTTCTATTGCTTGTTGCCTTATCTCAGAACCCTTTAATTTAAGGATCATATGCCCATTTAGATTGAGCAATTATCATTATACCCCATAAAAGAAAATGAATCCTTTCTACATGCATTCACTACATGAAGTTACCAGCCACATACAAAATGACTAAAGTAATGTACTGTGCAAGTACTGTCACCTGTGGGGGTGATACTGGCTTTCTGTATGGGTTTGTGCTCAGTTTACCGTAGCTGCTCTAAGACTGGCAACATTAGCCAGAGACAGAAGGACACCACAGCTTCAATAGCAAGGTTTATTACTTGTGCAGTCCATTCGACTCAGCACAGATTCACCTCACTGAATAAAATAGTCACAAATGCCCTCAAAGAGATGGAAATAAAGTCTGCAAGCACAATAACAGCACTCCACAATGGTGAATAAAATCTACAAGGATGAAAATCCATTAGCCAGAAATCTGGAGTAAATCTGAGCTAAATGCAAGGCATCCTTTGAAATCTGATGAAAAATAATTATTTTTATAACCAGCATTGCACTTTTAAACTGTTTTGTACTGTATTGCTGCATTATTTTAACAGTTTTTGCTGTTCGAGGCTATTATTTTCTACACTTTAAATTTCCAGTACTTGTGCAGTTATAGCATAGGCTAGATTCAGACTTGCTGAATCTAGACTGTTTGGTATTATCTGAGCACTAAAACCAGTCATCTTACATTAAGAGGGCCCCCTGCACCCTTGTGGCAGAAGTGTGTAGTTAAGGACCCATCTGAGTTGGGGATTGTTGAAATAAGACTCAGTCATGGGCTATCCCATTGGTTGGTTTGTTTAAAAACTGTTTAACTTTTATTGCATTTAAGCCTTGCATTTGCACAGGTTTGTGCTCAGTTTACCACAGATGCTCTGAGATTGGCAACTTTAGCCAGAGATCCAGAGAGAATCTGAACTAAATCCAAGGCATCCTTTGAAATTTGTGCAGTGGGGTTTAGTGCTGCTGTACATAGTCGTACATAGTAGCAAATGGCTAAAAAGACAATTTTCCCTAGATATCTGTTAGGGAACCCTCTAGAGCTCCCCTGCTTTTCTGTGTGCAACGCATCTGTACACTGCTGCCCAGAGAACAACTCAGTTGTTCATTTAAGACATTGACACAGGTTTCCATCCCTAACCCTCCATAGAATAGCTAATTTTTTGTTAGTGTTACAGCAAAACATGGTCCACCTAGCCCACCCCACACTACTTACTACAGAATACTCCTGACATAATGGATGGACAGATTCCAACCACTTTTACAGACAACCTGATTGACATGGGTATCCTGTGGCAATGTAGCAATTGCCTCATGTATACTGTCAACAAATTACTTCTACAATACTCAAATGCAATATATGAGACGTGTATCTATACTATGAAATTGGAATCAATGTACTTTCTCTCTCTCTTTCTCTCATGAAACAACAAACCAGATACCAAGCAGGTTGTCAGCACACACACTTCACCTCTTCCACAAAAGAAATGCACAATATATAAACCCGCATACACGGAGGTACTCACTAGAAACCTAGCAAAAGATCAGAGACCTCCCAAATGGAAACCTACTACACACAATACAGACCCAACAGAATCCACTACACATAAAAACAAATGCATCAGTGGCTCAGCCAATGAGCCTGTAAGGCAAAACACTTCAAAACCAAATGTCTTGGTCATGAGTGACTCCATAGTGGGACACACATATGTCTCCTTCACCAGGCTGGACAAAGAGAAGATCATGGTCATCTGCCTGATCTGTCAGATCACACATGCACTCAAGTCTCTTGATGACAAGTACTTTTATGAGTCTGTCATAGTCCATATTGGAGTGAATGACTTGAGACACACCTCCCTGGACTATATGAAGACTGACATGACTGAACTCTTAGATTATGTGTTCCAGGCAGTTATGTTCCTAGCGCTAAGCAGTATTCTGCCTTCACCCAGGATGATGCCTCAATACAAACAAAAAATGATTGACTTTAGCAATTGGCTTAGTTTCTGGTGTCAATCCATGGGGATCCAGTATCTGTCAGCCTGGGGAGATATGGTTAACAGACCATGTGCTTTGTCAAGGATGGTCTTCACCTGCCACCTCTTGGCTTTTGAGTACTGGCAAAGGTACTTGTCTTCCCCATTGTGCCTTTTTATGCAATGCCATATGACCAAAATTATCAATGTAAGAAAATCCACTAGAGACAAACACAAGGTTATGTTGCTTAATGCTAGGAATCTAAATTGGAAGCACTCCTTACTTTGGAAAATGCTGATGTCTGTGCAGTCACACAGACATTGTTCAAGTTTGCAGAGACTACTCTGCTCATGCAAGGTTACAATGTCTTCCACAAGTTCAGACCTCAAATAAACATGAAAAAAACAAAGGAGGAGGTATATCCAACTTCATTAAAGACAAATACACCTCAAGACTGGTTAAACAGTACAACTCTCTAGAGCTACTCCAAGCCCAATTAACTGAAGGAAAGACCCACCCCTCCATGTAATTGCTAGCTATAGGTCCCCCAGCATGAATCAAGAGAAAGGCACTGCCTACCTGGACCTCCTTGAGTCACTCACTATACAGCCTAACACCTTGGCCACGGGTGATTTTAACTATCCTTTCATCGAGTGGGAAACATATATGAGCCCAAACATGTTCACCCTAAGGTTTCTTTATTAACACAGATGCTCTGGAACAGATAGTCTGCACCCCCACAAGGGGGGGGGGTTCAAATGTCCTTGACATAGTACTCACAAACATAAAATGGGGGATCTCTGTACTACCTCCTGTGTGTTACCTCCTTGGTAAGGTCCAATCATAAATCAGTCTCATTCGAAGTAACGATCGTACCTGATATAGATCAGAGTGTGTGTTGTTCCTTTAAGCGCCATTCTAGTCAAAGGGTACATGCATATAAGTACTGAGCATGTGCAAGCAAGAGTGCCATTTTGACTGAGCAGCCTGAGTGAAAGCGTGTATGTGCATAGCAGTCAGTCAGTTAGTTTGTTTAAGTTTTATGTTCCAGTCATCCATCCTGATGTGTTTGTGTGTTATAAATGACTTACACAAACACTCAAGCCTCATCGTCTTATTTGAATACACAAGACGTGGATCCAAAGTAAAACATCTTCAAAAGCATGAGGCATGCAGTTACAACTGGAGGAATATGCAGAAGTGAATCATCAGATGCTCAAACAACTCGCAAACCCAGCCAGAAAGCTAATTCCAGGTACTAAAATTTGTTTAAGTGATTTTTTTTTACTTAATGAATATAAAACGAACTTAAAAAGGATAAGTAATTTAACAAAATAAGTCAATGTGTTTGAACAAGAAGCTAAAAATTTCTGCAAAAGAATGCAAATAAGAGGCTATCCACAGAGAGAAGTAGAAGTTTTATTCAAAGAAGAACTAGAAAAAAGAAAAACAGATGAAGTTCAAAGGAACAGCATTGATGGTAGTAATGTAGAAAATAGTTTTAGGACAGCATTAGCAGTACAAAACAGCACAGATTTTAACACTATAAAAAATGTTGTAAGGGGAAACTGTGGGATTTTTGAAAGGTAATAGAGAAATTGTAGAAATGGTAGGAAGTGAACCTAGGTTTGTGCAAAAAAAGGGCCAAAAATTACAAAGATTATTTTCAGAGCAAATTAAATAGGCCAAAAGAAGTTGAGTCTAAGAGGGGTATAGTAAAATGCTTTAACTGCAATTACTGTCAATATTTATTTACAGACAGCAATGAATTGCTAGTTGGAAAAACAGTAGTACAAGTCCCTGGTAGGTTTACATGTAAAGTTAAAAATGTAGTGTATTTACTAATGTGCTTTGAATGCAGATAATTTTATGTAGGGAGAACTAAGACAGAACTATGCATAAAAATCTACGAACACAATTATGCAATTGCACATGGAGACATGAAGAATGCCATGAGTAAACATTATATAGAGAAGAAATGTAAAGTAAATTTTAAATGCATAGTGTTGGATGTTCTAAATTTTGAATATAACACCATCAATGCTGAAGAAGAGTTAGGTTGGTTAGAATATTGTTGGCAACTGAGGCTTAACGCATGCTTTCCCCAGGATTAAATAATAGGGAGGAGTTTATAATGTATTTAAAAAGGAAGGGACTAAAACATTAGGTTAATATTATGTTATATTTATATCAGTATGTGTTTTGTAAGCTGTTTTATAGCATATGAATTTTAGGATGACTGTATGTTTAAATTATAATTATGCAATGAGCTAATGAGCATATAAATGTTTTTATTTTAGTGTGAAGCCTTAGTCTGAAGAAGTCTCCGATTGAGGAGATGCAAGCGCTTACTATTGGCTTTGGAATAAACTTGGTTGATTTTATCTTCATACGGACACAGCATTTTATTTTGTTTTTGAATATAAAACAAAGTATTAAAAACTTTCAAAAAAATTTCTAATTAAACAAAATCTTGAAAACTACTATATATCAATAAAAGTACTCAAAATGTTTACAAAAATGTTTGAAATAACTTCAGAGTCACATAAAATGTATGAAAAAGGGAAAATAACTATATTTTTTTGCTCTGTGCTTCTTTTTCATATTAACTAAAGCTACTCGAAATATCCAATGTGTGAAAAGTGTTGGCAAGTGACTGCAGTATTACAGTACAATTATTTCACAGAACACGGTAATTTCAAAGAGACTGTTGTGCAATTAAATATTTTTTCCGGTACCTGGTATGCATGTTTGAACATAATTACAAAGAGCAAAACTGTTTGTTGGCATGGCAGAAGGATTTCGCAGACCTGGTCCACTTGTGTTTGATAATAACGTTGCTGAAAATTGGAGAGTGTTTGAGCAAGAGTATGATATTTTCATACACGCTGCTTTTTCTGATAAAGACGCACATACAAAGGCATTTATTCTGCTTAATTTAACTGGCTCAGAAGCCATTGAAAGGAAGCATTGATTTGTGTATGCCCCAACTATGTTTGCAGGGGAGGAGGAAGACTGCCATATTGTGATACTGTCTGAAATGCCGAAGACCCTGAGTGCTTGAAACATAAATTTAGAGAAATGTGTAACCCCCAAATGAATATTACAATGGCAAGGCACATATTTTACACAAGAGATGAAAAGCCTAGTGAAACATTTGCAGCATATAAAACTGACTTGAGAAAAAAGGCAAAAACGTGCAAATTTGGTGATCTGAGAGGAGTTGATAAAAGACAGGCCTGTGTGTAGTACTGAAGAAGATGCAGTGAGAAAGATTTTTCTCAAGACAGTGATTTAACTTTGAATATGCCATAGAGATTTGTGAGATATATAAGCTTACAGAAAAGGACACGAATATGCTTACAAATGAAAAAAGCATACTAGCAGTGCCTTCCAGTGCTAATGTTGATAGTATTCAGCATGAGGTTAAAAGATACAAGCCTAAGGGTGTGGTCACTTCAGCAAAACCCAGAGCAGTTACAGTAAAACCAAGAGCAGACTCAGTTAAGCAGAGGGCTGATTCAGCAAAACATGTGGCAAGCCTCATAGTCAACTGTCGTAATTATGGAGGTAGCCATGCGCCCAAGTGAGAGAAGTGCTTAGCTTTTGGTCAACAGTGCCACACATGTAAAAGGTGGAATCATTTCAAAAGGCTATGTAAATCTAAAGGGGCACATTCCTTTATTAAAAGAGAACATTCAAAGAGGCAGGTTGATCAACTAGAAAACTGCAACCCTACTTTTTATGTTGATGGCGTGTCTGTGCTTTGTGAAACAGTCAATGGAGTAGATTTGTGGGCAAAGAGAGAAGTAAGTTGTACTGTTCAGAATAATGGGAGACCTGTAGAGCTCAAGGCTGATACTTGTTCAAAGTGCAATGTTATGTCAGGAGAAATGTTTACTAAAGTAAAAGCTGGTGAGAAACTTGATTTGGCAAAGTGTGTGAAGCTTGTTGTTTATGGTGGTGAAGAAATTCAAACCAAAGGCTCAGTAATGCTTTCACATTATTCTGCTGGGGGCAGCCATGACTTGCAATTTTACATAGTCAAGAGACACGTGCAGTCATTTTTAGGCCTCAAGGACAGTTTGAAAATGGGACTGCTTTCATTTAATAGAGAAGTCCACCATATAAGCACAAGTAACAACAAAAATTTTGCACAAACTATTTTTTCTGACTATGCTGATATTTTTGATGATAAGTTAGGCAAACTCCCAGTTATGTACTCCATGAAGTTAGACAAGGTAAGCCTAGTCATCAGACCAGTACGGAAAGTTCCAGTAGCCATGCAAGGAAGAGTCAGAGCTGATACAGACAAAATGGTGCATCAAAGTGTAATTTGTCCGGTAGAAGAACCAGCTGAATGGGTATCCTCCATGGTGGTAGCTCATAAGAATAGCTCAGATGATATTACATATCTATTGATCCAAGAGATGTGAACAAAGCATTAAAACAACCTTATCATCCAATGTGTACAGTTGAAGAAGTTGCTATTCTGATCCCAAATGCCACTGTTTTTTCTGTCTTAGATGCAAAAATCTCCTTCTGGCAAATTTTACTTGACCAAACATCTTCATTGCTAAACACTTTCAGTACACTGTTTGGAAGGTACAGATTTTTGAGAATGCCATTTGGGATAAATTTTGCCAGTGAAGTCTTCCAATGTGCAATGGAACAAATCTTTTCTGGCTATCCATGTGTTATTATAGTAGATAATGTTCTTGTAGGAGGCAATGGTGAACTTGAACATGATAGAAACCTCAGGAAAGTTCTGGAACATGCTTGTGAAGTGACTCTTAAACTGAATCCTCAGAAAGGTAAATTCAGGCTGCAAGAAGTTACTTATGCAGATCATTTGTTTACCAGTTCAGGCTTATGACCAGATCCTTTCAAGCAAGATGCAGTTCTTGAGATGTCAGCTCCAGGCAATGTCACCTCCTTACAACATTTTCTTGGTGTGGTCTACTATTTGGACAATTTCATTCCAGATTTAGGTGTGCTTTCATCACCGCTAAAAGAACTGACATGCCAAGATGTAACCTGGTCTTGGTAGAACAACACCAAAAGAGCATTTGATGTCCTGAAACAGAAAATTGCCAGTCCATCTCCTTTGAGATATTATGATGTTCACAAACCTGTAACAATTTCCTGAGATGCTCTTGAAATTTGGTCTTGGTGCAGTTATTCTTCAAGATGACAGACCAGTAGCCTATGCATCCGGAACTCTGATCCAAACTGAGATGCAGTATGCTCAAATATAAACAAAAGTTCATATAATCTATCACTTTAATGAGCAAAAATCGAAAACAATATTGTGAGGGGCTGCACACCCCACACTCCCCGCTAAATATATATTCCAACTCCGAGATCGCACTACAGAGAGGAAAGGGCAAATACTCCATTCTTCACTGTACTGCGATCCCACAGCACACATCTCGATTTCTGAGATTTTCGCTCATTAGAGCGATCGATTATATGAACTTTCATTCATATAATATAGACCCCAATTTTCACTTGGTTTACACAAAAGGCAATCTTCTTTATCTTGCTGATACTTTATCCAGATTGCCCAGAAAAAACACTGAACAGCATGAAAATGAGAAACCTGATTTTGACATCATGGAAGTGAGAAATTTTTCTTCCACACGTTTTGATGAGCTTAGAACTCACACAGCTTCAGATCCAATTCTTTAGAAGCTCAACAACTTTATCAGTAGACGATGGCCATCAAAGCAATCTTGTTTACAACTAGACATGCAGCAACATTTTCCTTACAGAGACGAGATTTTGATGGAAGATGGTATTATCATAACAGGTCCAAAAGTGTTTGCTCCAAAATCCTCACAGCAAGAGTATATTAAAATCTTGCATCTTGGCCACCCAGAAACTAATTCTACCAAAAGAAAGGAGAGGACTAGTATTTAGGCCTTTTATGTCAAAAGATATTGAGAGTTCCCTCTCAGCTTGTTCTGTTTGTAATAGTACTAAACCACATCAACAAAAAGAACCACTTCTGCTAAGCCAGATTCCTGAACTACCTTGGTCAACAGTAGCTACAGATATTTTTGAATGGAATGGTCAACATTATTTGGTGTTACCAGACTCTTTTTCAAATTGGTTCAAGATTGACCTATTTCCTAACCTAACTTCCCGTACTGTCATCATGAAGTTAAAGAGATTTTTCTGTCCATGGTAGTCCACACAAAGTCATTTCTGACAATGGTGCACAGTTTACAAGTCAGCAGTTCAAAAAATTTGCTGAAATGTGAGACTTCATTCATGTTACTAGAAGTCCTGAATACCCACAATCTAATGGCTTGGTTGAATATGCAATTCAAAGTACAAAACATCTGTTGGAGAAATCCAAACAAGACAATACTGATGTTTTTCTTAATTTGCTTAATCTCAGAGGTATTCCTCATGACAATTTATTTGGCTCACCTGCTCAGAGAATAATGTTGAGACAAACCAGAACCACACTACCAATCAGTAAGCAATTGTTGGTTCTAAGTGCCAAAAACAACAAAGCAGTAAAAGCTCAACTCCAGAAGAAGTGTTTGTCCCAAAGTCGTACTATGACAAAACTAGCAAGCCTCTAAATCCAGTAAAAGGAGAGATAGTGAGAATGCAGACAGCTTAAGGATTTGACCGAATAGGACTAGTGAAACATTTCTGTGAGGATCCAAGTTCGTACATCATTGAGTCGCAAGGTATGGAATTCAGGCAGAATCGGAAACATATACTACTAGTGTCTGAGCCAGTGTTACAGCATATTGCCTGCAATGGAGACTCTAATTCTCAGAGTGATTTGTCCAATTTTCCTATTCCAGAGAATATTTTATCATCTGTTCCTATTCCTGAAAGTATCCCTGAAAATCCTGCAGCAGAACATTACCCAGTGACTGTCCCTGTTGCTAAACCCAGTTCTGATTATTACTTTACGAGGTCAGGTCGTATCTCAAGAACTAGTCCCAGATACATGGCAACCTGGAACATGATTGTCATTGTTTGTATATGTTTGTATAATTTACATGCTCATCTAATTGTCATTTTCATTTGCATGACAGAATAGTCAATGAAGGAGAATTTAGATCAGAGTGTGTGTTGTACCTTTAAGAGCCATTCCAATTAGTGGGCACTTGCATATAAGTACTGAGCACATGCAAGCAAGAGTGCCATTTTGAGTGAGCAAGCAGAGTGAAAGCATGTATGTGTGTAGCAGTCAGTCATTTGGTTAATTTGTTTAGGTTTTACGTTCCAGTCAACCATTCTGATGTGTTTGTCTGTAATTAATGACTTAAAAGAACACCCATGCCTCATCGCCTTATTTGAATACACAAGACGAGGGACACCTGACCCTCCTCAGGAGCATTAAAGATGAGAAATTTCTCCAAAGCGAACTATAGCCTCCTAAGCGAAAGCATAAATAGCTTCAAACCCCCTGCCACCACTATCAGCAATGACTACTGTACAGAGGTGTACACAAAAGCCCTGTATAAACACCAATACAAATGTACAAACTCAGCTGTTTCTGAATAATCAAAACAAGGTCATCACGAGAAAACAAGCCACCCTGGTGGAAATCTAGCATAAATAGGTTATACAGCAGGAGAAAGAAACTGATGTCTAAGAAAAAAGGGAACTGACTCAGCAGAGGAAGAACACCCTCCATAGCATGAACAAGCAAATTAGATACCTAGTAAAGTCCTCTGAAGCTAATTACAAAGCTGATTTAGCATCCCTAGCTAAGGATAATCAAAAGGCATTCTTTAGCTACATCCAGAATCTAAAAGGGAAGTCCCAGCTATGTGCTAAATTAGAAGTGGATGGTACCACTCATACTGAACCTGAGGAGATTGCCAACCTGCTTGCAGATGGAGCTGGTGAAAAGCAGACTAATTTGGTGAAAACTTTATCCCACTTTCCCCAGCAGACATACCCCAAAGCATACCTGTCACCAGTCCTCTTCTTAGTATCTTCAAACAGTAGGTCATAACCACACTCTCCAAGGCCAAAATCACAGCCTCTCTGGGAACAGATAACATCCCAGGCTGCTTACTAAACAGCTTAAAACAGAGCTCATTGAACCATCTGGCACTCTCTTCAACCACAGTCTAAGTACTGGCTTTGTCCTAGCAGAGTGGAAAAAAGCAACTATAATCCATTCGCACAGAGGAGGTCCATCAATCAAGCCTGGGAACTATGGACCTATAAACCTAACCAGCCTTATATGTAAGGCCATGGAGAAAATCATTACGGACCTTATCAACAAAGACTTTGACGACCTTCAAACTCTTGACCCCACCCAATCTGGCTTTGTGAAGGGCAGATGATGCCTATTAAACTTGGTGGCCTTCTTTGAGAATGCCATCAGAGAACTGGAAGAAGGCAAAACAGTACATATTACCTATCTTGACTTAGCCAATGCCTTTGATACAATTTCTCACTCAGGCAACATGGAGAAACTCACCCAGCTGGGGATTAACCCATACATTACCAGATGGGTAGCCAGCTGGCTCACCAACAGAATGCATATAGTCAAAGTTGGGGATTCCACCTCTACCAGCAGACCTGTTACTAGTGGTGCTCCACAAGGGTCTGTGCTGGGAACCTTATTGTTTGGAATCTATTTCTCAGAAGTCCAGGCAGAAATAGATGGCCTAAGGCTTACCAAATTTGCTGATGACTGCAAACTGGGTGCTATCATATGAGTCCCCCAACAATGTTAACATACTACAGAATGGGCTTACACAGACAAACAATTGATGCCAAAGCCTTAGACTTTAACTTAATGCAAAGAAATGCATTACAATCTCCTTCGGCAAAGAAGTTGCCCCTGCTAGCTACAGTATTAATAGTACCCCCTAAGCTCTAACCCTGTGGTAAGAGATTTGGGAACACAGATTAATAACAGCCTTACCTTTGATCATCATGTAAATGGTAATGAATTCTTCTGTGTTGCACATCTCATAAGTAAGGGCATAGCATCCAGAGCTAAGGATGTTATAACTCCCCTGTCCCTCACCAGACCAATAATAGAGTACAATGGTCCCTTCTTTATGTACCTCACCAGACACCTGTAGCAGCTGGAGAGACCCCAGAGGTTTCTTACCAAGAAAATTCATGGCCTTCAACATATGACCTACATGGACATACTGAAGACCCTGTCACTGTACTCTGTATCATATAAATTACTTAGAGGTGACTTGTTCCTGGCCTAAAGATTGATCTTGGACCCTGCCCTAATGGAAATGTTGCACATCTGCAAGTCAAATGGGACAAGATTCAGTCACTCTAGGGACCTTTAGCTAGCCTGCAAAATTAACAGGACATGCTGGAGAGATAGATATGTCTCAATGAGATTCATACTCCTCTGGAAAAAAATCCAAATTCATATAAAACAGAGCTCCTTAATGCCCCTATTTAACCGTAACATGGACAATTGGATGGGAGACCAGAAATTTACCCTGGGGGTGTCACCTATGTCCATATTGGGCAGGAGCAGTCGGTGGGGATCATAGATTCATGCTGCAAGTATAGACCACATAACTTGGTCTATAAGGGAACAGGAGTATAACCTGGCTAGGATTATAAAGACCATAGAGCCGATAGCCTAGTAAATTCCTATGATCCTATGATTTCTTTTTGTACAGTCTATGTTTCTTTTTTCTGTTCATATGTTATTCTTTCTAGTTTTGTCTGTTAATTTTTCATGTGTGAGAAATGTTGTTCACTGTGTTGAGATATCAGAAAATTGGTATGATTAATTGAAAGTTTCATTTAAGTTGGAATTTGTGAGCTGTCTCTAATTTCTAAGTTCATCAAATAAGTACATTTTATTATGCAGTTGATAGCACTATTTAGGTAATTATGTTTGACTACTTTAGTCCTAGTTAAAAAAATAATTAAATGAAACTCCACTCAAGATTTCTAGGTTGCTGTGTGCCAAAGAATTCTTTTATTTCTGTTATTTTACTTTTGTTTGTTAACTGAAGTAGAATACTGATCCCTGTGGACCATTTTCAGGTTCAGCCTGAGTCAATAAACATGCAAGTAGAAATACACGATGAAAGTAGTAAATACAAATCTAGAAATCCAAAACAAACATGTAATGTATTAAACATAAGGAAAACAGTCAGGTCTTCTACAAGTGCTCCTGTGCTACTAAATTATGACTCACTTGCTTACTGTCACTTGCTCTTAATGGTAAATACCCTAACTCCCATTAGCCCAGTCCTACATAATTACATAGCCTTCTGACCATGACACCATTACTAAAGTACACAGTGATAACACAGCCCTATGTCTGACCATAAATCTCCTACCTGGTCGGTAACCCTAGTCTTAGCACTCTCTCACAGTACCTATCCCTAAAACTCTACCCCCCCACCACAATCCTAAACTTCTCGACTGCACCATAAACCTACAACTACAATCCTACTGCCCTTCTGTTCCTAATCCTAAACTCCCCTCCTGCTCCCTAAATGTAAAAGCTCTCTCCTGCTCCTTAAACATAAAGTCGATAATCACTCCCTAATCCTAAATTCCCCTCTAGTTCCCGAAAACCCTAATCTCTTCCACTACCTATACCTAAATCCCTGTCCTTATCACTGCTTGAATCCCTAATCTGTACTCCCAAACCCCACTCTACCCCCTTCCCAGTGCTGCTGCACCTACCCCACTCATTCTCAACTACTGTGTTTCAGAGATGTGCAACAGTTCCGCTCCATTCCCATAGCTGCTGCATTTCACCTGAACATGTAGATGACTTTGAGCACAAGTGGCAGCCCATGTGGGCTATAAGATGCCAGAATTCCTAGCTTTGAGACAGTGGCCTTTGAGAATGCTGGGCCCAACACAGTAAAAACAAGAAAGTACAATCTTGCAATAATATAAGAAACAATTATAAAAAGCATAGGTGTGATGAGATGTTACAGAAAAGTGAGTAAAGGCCAGGGGTAAGAAGCACTTGAAACAAAGCAGAGTAAAATTAGTACAATAACAGAATAACCAAAAAAGGAGATGCCTTTATGTAATTATGTCATTTTGCTTGCAATTGCAGTGTACTTGCTCAGAAAGGTTAGTTCATGTCTGAATGCTTAATAGGTGTTAAAGAGTAGTATTTTGGTAGGAATAGACCCCCAAATTCTTGGGTGAGGGCAGAAAAAGCATGTGTGGTGTCTGCACTAGTTACTGCTGATGTCCTTACATTCACTGCTGCAGTATTCCTTACAAAGGGAATTACCTGTCATGAAGCCCACTGTCCGGCCAGTTTACCAAAGTCTATGGTTGCTTTAAGATATGCTGACCGTCACCTGCACACTCCTTGCATGGGGTAGGGCATAAAGGTGATGTTCAGGCATACTACATACAGATATAAAAACAAAACAGTGTAAGAAACTTCTCTGTGTGGAAGATTTTCAATCCATATATATCAAATTAATCACTGTATATTAATCAGATCAGATAATGGCAGTAGCAAACTTAAATTCATCCTAAGTCAAAAAATAATAAAAAATATATCATTTGAAATATTATACAGAATTACTAAGGATTCAAAAGTAATACAAGCAGGATAGACAGTCTGTTTCCAGTCGGAAAATTTGAATTTGTTGTGCTGCTGGATCATCTTTGTAGTTGGTGTGTGTGTGTGTGTGTGTGTGTGTGTGTGTGTGTGTGTGTGTGTGTGTGTGTGTGTGTGTGTGTGTGTGTGTGTGTGTGTGTGCAAATGTGTGTGTGTGTAAATGTGTGTGGTGGAAAAGATCCATCTACTTTGAATGCAGAAGTGTGTTTTTGTGGATGGTGGAAGAAAATCACTAAACTTGCATGTAGACACCTATGTTTTCTGCTGTTCCGAGTATCCTCTGTGTTCAAAAGCATTAACAGTTTCACACTAAAATACAGGCTTGTTTCAGGTCATTAGTATTTATTAAAAATTATCATTTCTTTTCTTTTCTCATGGAAAGTAAGCAAGGAACTAAGTCTTTTATGGTGCAATAAGGATTGGTTGGCATCCATTTATACAGGCCATCTCATATTCTTGAACAAGGCCGAGGTGCTCTGCCTCACATATACCGATTTTGTTCCACAGCATATCTTGTGATATATGGTTAACATGATGTGTTTTTTTTTTTTTCAATGAGAGGGTAGGGTTGTGAAGGCCTTTCGCCAGATCGAGGTAGGCTGCTGGGTTGGATCCAAAGTCTGCAGAAGTGGGAC
This sequence comes from Protopterus annectens, assembly GCF_019279795.1. Taxonomy (NCBI): domain Eukaryota; kingdom Metazoa; phylum Chordata; order Ceratodontiformes; family Protopteridae; genus Protopterus; species Protopterus annectens. Next base: position 1,876,705,408 of record NC_056741.1, read on the forward strand.
CACAGTCACAGTCGCACCACCTGGTGTGTGTATCCAGAGGTGAGACTATGATTAAACAGCTGTCCCTGAGCACACATCAAAATATTCCAATAATATTTGTGCCATGAGGATTGTGCTTGCCTTTATGGAGATTTTGCAGTCATAATACTAGGAATTTGAAGGGGAAGGAGGTGTTTTCTGTGAGATTAAACACTGACAGAAAGAGTGTTTCTAGACACTGCTGGCGAGCTTCCTCAGATCTCTTTGTATGTAAGCTAATTTAGTAGTAGAAATAGATAAAAAAAGCAGAAACAAGAATCACACAAGTAAACATTCAATTGAAAATTAACATAGGTGAAAAATGCAAAAATAAAAATGAGACTATGCCAAGTTGTTTTCAGTAGACATAAAAATGTTAAATAATATGCAAATTGATTTAACATGTTCCTGCAGTTAGCTGGCTGGTGTGGATGTTGGGATGCTACAAAAGTATACATCCTGGCTTGTTCAAAACCTTACAGACTGGTTCCTTGGAAGCACTGGTCACTTCCCTCTATTTCTGGTGCTGTGGTACTGGAGTCTCCTTCTTACTGGGCATGGTTCTTATGCTGAGGATTGTGAGATAGTTTCCCCTCCTCACTAGTAAATAAGGTTGTAGTTGATTTTCCTAAGCTGTAACATGCTCTTAATGGAGCAGTCTGCACTGAATCCTGGGTTTATGTAGGTATGTACAGGAATTGGCCATTCTACCGCTTTTTTTTTGTCCAACAGTGCATTTTTATTGCCCTCAAGTTCAGTTTTATCTATTAGTCAAAACATGAAAATTAGTTGTTGCACCCTGTATTGTCTAAGTTATGTTTTGCAAGAGCATACCTAGTGACATTGTACTGAATATCAGGTAAGTACTGGGAAATTCTGATATTAAGCTTATTGGTTGTCTTACCCATATAGAAGGCTGAGCATTTCAGATATATTGAGTAGTACACAAACATTTCTGAACTTCAGACATATCTCTTTTTGCTTTGACATTTCTTCTCTTTGCAAACACAAATAATGTGATCTGTCCCACATTTATTTGTAAAAATTGCAGATTTTGGATCCAAAGCAGAAAGTGCCAGTCTACAATAGATCCTTTCTATCTGTGTTTGTCTCAAGAAGGGCTTTAAAGCTCTTACCTTTTATTAATTTGAATGCTGGGCCAGATTTCAGCATCATACTGACAAGTTTATTGCTTTCAGTGATGATCTAATTTAATTCCACAGTTTTCATGATGGCTAGGTGGTCCTGGAGCAAATGTGACAGCCATACTACATTTGCAGTTTTTATTGTTTGGGTCAGTATGTAGCCTTCAGAAATCCAGTTCTAGTCTGTTGGGTGGTTCCAAGATGGTTTGGTCATTGGAAAGCTTCAGGGACATAATTAGTTCAAAGATGCTATGTAGCATGCTGGCTTCATACTGTCCAATGAGGAATTTCCTTTTAAGGGTGTTAATGTTGTCTGTGAAGTCTTCCATTTGCTTGGAGACCCTTGCCATCTGCATCCTTTGGGACTTGATGACTTTGTGATTGGTAATGAGAGGGTATGTGCTCTTTGACTGCAGAAGCATGTTGATCCTATTGGGCTTATTGTAAAGGTGGTTGCTGAGGAGGTCATTTTCATTTGCCTTACTAACTGTCAAATCAAGGAAATTTACTTTATTACTACTGTAACATATGGCAAACTTTAGGAAAGTTGTGGCGTTCCCTATGTAGTTGAAATATTCTTATAGTTAGCCTTTGTTACTGTTACAGACAATAAAAATATCATCAGTGAAGTGCCAGTAGCAGTCTATGTAGTTGTAGTATTCTGAGTTATTAATGGTCTCTTCTTCCCATTTGTTGAGGGCTACATTTGCTAAACTGGGGGCCATGGCAGCTCTCATAGCAATGCCAGTTGTCTGTTTGTAAAGCTGGTCATTGAATTTAAAGTATTTATTGTTAAGTAAGGTGTGTAGGAGTATTGTGTTAAGATCAATTTCCCCTGGAAAGGCATCAGTTTCCCTGATGAGGGTTTCTTTGATGGATTTAATACAGTAAGTGGAGGATAAGACTATATATAGGGCTTCCACATCTATTGTCACTAGCACTATGTTGCCCATTGTGTTAATGTCCCTAATTTTATTTAGAATGTCCAAGATGTCCAGTTTAAAAGATTTACCCCCGGATTCACTAATCTTTCATGCAGGACTAGCTTAGTCCAACAAGGAAGCACCCAATTAGGAGCAGGATGGCAGTGCGCCATGCATATTAATGAAGGCGCGCTGCCCGAGCTCCCAGGCTTACACAGAGCGTGTATGAGTGCAGGGGGTGTGTCTGAGAGCAGAGGTCTCAGAATAAACACACCCCTGCAATGCAGAAAAGCAGAAAGTGTTAAGAGATGAGCGAGATCGCTCATAGGTGTCTGCATATCCCCACCAACAGTTCCCCATGTGTACAGCAGCAACAGTACTGAAAAAGTAAATAAAGAAACCCTTTTATTTTTTTTTAAACACAGATTAAAGCTAACTGTAGATCTGCGGGTGTGCCCATCACTTAGCTACGATTAAAGCAGCTTAAAAGGCTGAAGAGGATAACAAGGAAGAAATATGCAAATGAAGCAGCACAGCAATAGTGTAGTGGCAGAGCATCCACCTAACGAGCAGGCATTCCCAGTTCGAGTCCCACTGCAGCACATTCCACTTTCCATGTGAAATCTGTATATGAACATTTTTTTGCTGTATAACCTACTAAATAACATTTAAATGTGAACTGGAGTACTGCATTAAATGCATATGTGAAGTGTCAGTGTCATAATGAATAAGACACTAGTAAGCAGGTTTAAGCACAAATAAGCAGTAGTAAGCATATATAAGCACTAGTAAGTATGTTTAAGTGCGTTTGCATGATGGTAAGCATTGCCTACACAGATTAAGCAAAGTAGAAGCTAATTGAGTGTAAGAAACTGTAACCTGAGGTTAGCATTGCTTAGCTCCACGCAAACCCATGCACACCCGTTTACAACTGCTTTAAAGTGCCTTAATCACTCTGTACCCAATGGCCCATGTTCTGCCTCGCAACAAAATAAACAGCTTCTGCAAGGCTCAAACTCAGGACCCTGTACACTACAGTCACAGCAGTTAACCATTAAGCCATCATAGCAATACATATGAGTGAGGTTTCATCAAACAAATCCTCACCATAAGAAAATCAAACTGAACATCTGAACTGAATCGATGTACAGTGTGATGTTGTATAACCTGCTACATAACATAAATACATGAACTGGAGTACTGCAGTAAGGCCAGATGTGAGGCATTATTGTAATAAAGTGTTGAAGTCCCCAAAACCCCATACAGTGTACGTACACATGAATCACAGATACCAGACACAGATATAACATGTAACAAATTATAAATCAATGTCAAAAGGACAATAAAATGCTAATACATATTAAGCAACACTAAGCATGTCACAGGTCAGCTTATATGGTGTAAGCAATGTGTAGGCCAGCTAATTCAATCTGCCCAATGGTATGCCCCTTTACGCAATGCCAACATTAGGTAAGCAGGTGTGCCCATAGCTTAGTCTTTTCAAAACTATCCAATCATGGAAAAGTGCAGGAAATCAGGTGTGTTTAAAACCCACAGGCACCAATAATCCCCATAACTGATTGCAGCTCCCTACTGTTGGCAGAATGGCTGGAGTAGGTGAAGGCACTCGATTCAGAGCGCAGTGCTGGGGCATTAATGAGTGAAAATACATGGTGTGGCTCCTGGTCAAACAACATGAGCAGAGACTCCAGCAGGGCCATTACCAGGGCTCCCAGTATAAAGCGGAGGCCTGGGACAGTCTCGCCCATGACCTCACTAGTGCCACAGGTATCCCCCGGACTGGTGAGCAGGTCAGGCATCACCATGCTGACCTGAAGCAGTGTAGGGGGATCTACTGGAACAGTGGATCCAGGAGTGCAGGCAGATGGCTAATGCCCCAGTACTAAGCACCCATTCCACTAAGTATATAATAATTGCCTAGCTTGTGTATACCATGGATAGGCATGGCTAAATGTCACTGTATATCTCTGACAGCTGCAGATGAGCAGGCTGTGAACCAGCAAGCCCATGCTGCTAGGCTGCAAAGGCTGCGTTGTGAGGCAGGTTAGTAATAATCTTGCATGAACTGTCATATCCTGTGACTAAAGGTATAACCCCTGGAGTGCTTGTATATACTATGATTTAATATGTTGTAGTGCTGCATGCTTTAAATAGTACTGTAGTATTAAGCAGTGTTACCCACACTGTGGTACGCAGATAAAATGTGTAAGAAGTTCTGTATAACAAGAAGTTAGTCATATTGTACAATTGAGGGAGACTTAGAGAGAAAACATTTGAAAGCTTTACACCAATTCCCTCATAGCACAGTGTACTGTGATGTTAACTGTAATAGTTTTACTACACACAGCAGGAATTGAATCTTGGGAGTGGTAGTAAGTTGTATGCATAATCACACACCACAGCTGTACAGAATTTGTGAGAATGTTCAGCCAGAAATCTGTATGCATAATTAGACCCAACAGCTGTACAGAGTTTGCTAGAATGTTCAGATAGTAAGCTGTAAGCATAATGATAACCATCAACTGTACAGACTGTGTCAGAATGTTCTGATAGTAAGCTGTATGCATATTCATACTCCTCAACTGTTCTGATCAGCCCAGCATGTGCAGATAAATGGCCCAAATCTGCTGCCTGATACCCTGTTCCCCTGAGAAATCAGTGTGATGATCCAATAAATGTAGGCAGCCTGTGATGACATATAACCGATAGTCAAACTTGTACATAGTCAGATAATGTATATGAAAACAAACCTCTCATTGTAGCATCACACCCAAGGTGTATGAGAGCAATTCTCATAATATGTCGCATTAACACCTGCATCCTGTCAAGCCTCAACCAGAGTGTGTGCAATAACGGATTGAGGGGTATGTGTATAACATCAACATAGAATCTGGGTGTATGTGTAGAAATTGTCAGGTAGTGTTAACAAAGATCTTCTCAACAGCTATAACAGGTAAAAGGTGTAGACTATATGTTAGACACAGTCCACGTATATACTAATCTACAAACATACCATTGTACAAAGTAAGGCCAATGGGTAGTGTAATAATACATGTAAGGGGCAGATCACTGCAGTGACTAAGAAAGTTGTTAAAACTACAGGGATATATCAGTTGTTAACTGAAATCTCTCTCTTGCCCCATCATATGTGCAACAATAACCCGATTATATACCTCAATGGGTAAGTTTACTCTCCAACCTTATGTTGGGACATATGTCATATTGGTTCATAAATATCCACATTTGGTTCTATGCATGTACCATGTTAAAATACACCCATATTGGTGGCCTGTTGCCATCAATAAACCCTGCATGCTGTTGTAAAGTCCACTGCTGTTCCATATATGCATGTGTTTTGCTCGCTATGCAACTGGTTTAAATTTGGTGTCTTGGGTTAATGGGTATACCAATGCATGCTGTTATAACTAATCCTGAATGCTGTTGACTATTACTAACCCATGTCTGTCTGTAAACTACAAGACCATAGCTCTTATGGGAAGGCCAGTCCCAGTGAACCCACCTGTCCCACCTCAGCTGGCCATGACACCGGGCACCAGCACATCTGGGGCCCAGCCTGGGGCCTCCTCCTCCATAGGCCCTGCACCACCTTTGGGTGGAACTGCCACAGGGGATGGGGCTCAGCTCCTCTGGGAGAGGGGGAGAGGAACCAGTCACCCATCATCAGGTCCTGGCTGTGGTGCGTAGGGAGATCAATAGGGCATTTCAAAACCAGCTATGCCAGCTTGAGGGCCAAGTTGTGCAATTAGAGGGTGAGCCTGCCCCTCCTATCCAGCCCCCAGCATGGCCACCTTTGGGGACGTGAAGGTGCAGTGGTGACTCTTCATGGGTGGGGACCTCAGTTCCACTGTTTCCATTTGGGGACTCATGGGCTTGCGACTTTCAAACACCCCTCCCTGTCCAAGGCGTTTACCCCCCACATGTGTCATATACCACCCCTGTATAGATCTTGTTTGTCTTCTCTGATAACCTACCCAACCTACCTCCCCAAATATACCTACTACCCCTCCCCAATATCCCACTCTCACCTGAAAAAAAGGGCAATCTGTTCCCACAAAAAAATCTTGCCCCATACATAGCTGTCGCACAGGTGTCCACTGGACACATGTAATCTGGTCTAATTGGCATTACAATGAATTTATGTTGTCCTCACCCCTCTCCCAGCAGTTTGATTGTCCAAATCTACCTCCAAATTCAGTGTATATGCACAGCTGTTGCTGTAGAAGAAATGGACAGCTATGGACCTACCCTACACCCTTCCTGCACATCCTTAGCTATTTTCCCTACTATCTTTCCCTCTTTGTCCCCTTTTTTCAGCACTTTCTTGTCAGCCCTTTTCTCTTTTCTTTTAAAGAAATTAGTATGGGGGTAAGCGGCAGTCAGCACTTTTAAGCAGCAGTAAGTGGGTTTAAGACTGTTTGCGCAAGGGTAAGCACTATCTACACAGGTTAAGCAATATAGAAGCTACCTGAGTGTAAGGCACTGTAACCAGAAGTTAGCAGTGCCTAGCTCAGTGCAAACCCACGCAAACCTGCTTACAACTGCTTTAAAGTGCCTTAATCACTCTGTATCCAATGGCCGGTGTTCTGTCCAGCAACAAAATAAACAGCTCATGCAAGGCTCAACCCCCAGGTCTCTGCACACCATAGACAAAGTGATTTACCACTAAGCCATGCCAGATACACATAATTCGGATGTTTTCAGAAACATATCCATCCCAGCCATGTAACTGTACAGAGAATGTATACCAACATCTAGATGTATGTCTGGGTAAATATTTTAATATCTAAACAGATACAACATATCTATATATATATATATATATATATATATATATATATATATATATATATATATATATATTTCTAAAACTATATACATATATATCAATATATATGAACATATATACATGCAAATGCCTACATCGAAACATATATGTGTCTGCACCTATATGTCTACATATACACAGCAAGTTACATATGTCTATGCAGTCTGCCTCCCATAAGCCATCAAAATCCCCAGGATACAGATACGCAGACACAGATATGCAGATACAGATATGCATATATATATATATATATATATATATATATATATATATATATATATATATATACACATACATATACATGTGACTACACATACACATGCAGATATATGTACAGTAAGATACATATGTAGAAGGTACACACAATGTGGAACAGCCACTATGCCTACAGTTAACACCTGAACAACTGGACACTGTATGGGCCACCCATACAAATGACAATCTTTGCCTGCAACATATACCCACAGAGAGGTCATAGGAAAAACACCACACACAGGTTTGCAGATATGGAAATCCTTTAATTGTGTACTATTACAGTTCTATATGCCATGTCATATAGCTGTTCAGACACTAACAACCATATAAACAGAGTAATGCAACTGTGAAACAGTTACACTAATAGAGTAGTCTGGAAAGGGTCACAACTGTTGCTGTCCAGGCCAAGCCCTTCAAACTGTACAATAGTGAAGACAAACTGGGCCACAGGATACCAAACAATCAGCAGGATGGAATGCAGGTGTATAGTTCAGCAGCCTCTATCTATACGATGTACAAACTCAGTAGGTGGTAAAGACATCATGTGACCACATGGTTGTTACATAACAAGGCATAACTGACACCATCACTAGCACACCGACAAACAGAACAGTCTATATGACAGGAGGCATTAGGATTGCATTAACCCAATTCATGTAAGTAATGTAAATATAGGTGAAGTACATGGTACTGTACATCCAGATACCACAGCTCACCACTGATACCCCCACATTTTGTAACAGCCTAGGTCATTTATGGTGCTCCCCCCAGACTCAATAATACAGGGCCATATACCACTGTTACATACACTGGCCTCTGGAGTGCATAAGGGCACACATGTATTGTGTAGGTGATGCCCACACATATATGGCCCCAGCTCCACCGTATGTGTGGGGAATACAACAGCAGTGGACTGATGGCAGTGTGATATACTCACAACCCACTACAGAACAACCACCGACAGCATGACATATGTGCAAAGCTTGGTATGTAGGTGGAGGACAGAGACTGGAACACAGGCACATATGTGGACAACATGTTGCTGGTGTTACAGGATAGTCTACAACATACCCTTAGTCAGGGAATTGAGGTTAGAAACAGAAATGGATGTAGCCATACACCGCTAGCACTCAACACACACACTGCCACTGTAATAGCTGACACAGGACCTGTGTGGTGGACAGACAAAACATGATAGACATACCTCTGGCCAGCAAGAGGATTGGCCCACAGTTGTGAGCTATGCAGACAGACTGCATTCCAAGGTAAACTAGTATGTACACACACACCCTGTAACACCAGTACTATATAAGGCATAACACAATTCTACTCTCAGTCTGTGTGTAGTTCGTGATCCTCCTACAAATATGTGGCAGCCCTGAGTGTGCCGGTTCTCCTCTAAGTGGTATTGCTACCTGCTGTTGGTAACACTGATGCCCACACATAGGAAGGATGTCCATCACACAGGAAATGTAAAGGGACCACGCCCACATGATGTAGGGATTTATAGTGGATGGTTGCCATGACAGTTGCAATTGGAAGTACTACACATGTGTAATTATATATGTATATATATATATATATATATATATATATATATATATATATATATATATATGGCTATCTGGATAAGTATATGTACATATATTTCCACCATATGTTCTGGACATAGAGTGTAGCCCTACTGCAGCCCCTATAGTGCCAAAGTCGTAGTGCAAGGGGATGTCAGGTATGCATAGCAGGTATATTAATAGACTATTGCTACTGTCATTGGGATTGTCTTCACAGACATGGTGTGTGTGGGAGGTCACATCTGCTTATAACATGTGTACCATTGGCTACTGATAGACATCCTAAGGACATCATTGTAAAGTACCGCTGCTAGCACGTAATGCCCCTGTGGACTGCAGCAGAGATTTTGGCCAATATATGTGGAAATTCTGACACACTCTATACAGTCTAGAGGTATACACATAAACCCTTAGTGCAAAACATGTGTACCATGCCTAACAATATGGATGTAGACCGCCATGTAGATGGGTATAACACATAACGACTGGTATACATTTGCCACCATAGGTTATGCATTAACAAACCCCTGTCTGGCCTGACACATAATGACCACTGGTACAGGGGTGCCATGGCCACATACTACCCACTAGATATGTACATACATCTGTACAGCATCCCACTGCTCTGTTTGACATACATGACTCTTAAGGGAGCCCCAGCAGCAGTACATCTGGCAAGTATCTGCACATGACATCTCACTGGGTAAGTACACTAAGGTGCTAGGCATGTAATAATGCACTGTGCAGGCTACAGGCAGACTGGCTCAACACTGGCCTACATCTCCTATTGGGGAATGCACATGTATCTGCATATATAGCAGGCTTAACAGGCAAGTAACAGCACAGGGTAAGATACATCTGTGTGAAAGTGCATAACCACAACCAATGTGAACACAGCCACAACCACATATGGTAAGCTAGCATAATATTACAGTATATGGGCTATCTGTTATACACCATCCTCATATGTGCCACTCACAGACTGACCCTACATATACTGGGCTGCTGCACAGTTTGGTCTGATGGCTGTCTGTGGTATGGGACATGTGTGTGTGTATGGCCGTATAGACATGTACGCCAATACAGTACCATACAGTGGAGCAGCATGTAACATCAGATAGGAAGGGAACTGGAACAATGACATCTACCACAGTTTGTACACAGGCTAAAGTACATATTAACAATACACACACTGTCAACATTCACCATAAGTACACAGACCTCAGTACTATACAAACATCCACAGATTGTCCAGGTTATGTCATGAAGTATAACCCCTACTGTACATAACATGTGTTGCAGTTGGCTATATCCCTAGCTTGTTATCAGATATGATGACACTAATTATGGTGTACAGCACATATGCATCACTTCATGCATGACATATGTACAAAGGTTGACAGAGGTGTGGCTGGAAGCACATACACAGGGCCAATATTGACTTGTTGCTGTGATAACCTCATACATTTACTGTTGTAATGGGGTTTGTTGCAATATATGTCCTATGAGGGATATGACGTCAGTAACTATCACGGCTTTCACCATCTACAGACTGCAATCCTCACACTACCTTCTGCAGTCCACAGATAGATGCTCCGTGGGTAACACATGAAACCAAAGGCACAACACTGCCCAGTCTACAGATGACCCTGCAGATGGGGATTCCTCATAAACATGGAACTGACATGGCAGGTATTGAGACATTTATGACAGCCATATCCACACAAATACTGTTAAACCAACATTACTCAAATGCAGTATAGCAGTACTTACAGTCTGCAGTCAGGTCAGGCACATCCCCCTCCTGTTTGTTGCCCTCTTTCCACAGTGTATGTTGTTAGAGGTAAATCCCCAATCCATCTGAGATGCTGTTTGCCAAACGACATATCTAGTTCCTACTCACAGTGAATGAAAATGGCAGCACCACCATGATGTTCCTAGATATTGGAGTGTGTTTCCATGCAATTGGCTATGGGGATGTTACCACAGCTATTTCATATGCAATCAGCTAGAGGAGGGCTGCAATTTATGCAGAGGCCATCAGCTGATCATGAGCATCACTTAAAATACACATGCTGCTGCCTAAGCAAAGCAGGTGTAGGTCTCCACATCCACCAGAGAGGGAGTGGGAGAGGCAGACAGAGGCAAAGATATGTCAGGGAGGGGTGGGAGAGTAAAACTGAAGCATGTTTGTGTCACACACCTACCAGCACAGGGTATCATACCCCTGACAACTATGTAATGCTATCACAGTTCGATGCAGTTATGAGATGCGCCACATGGGTCACCTGTTGTAGAGCACTCAGAACATATACATGATGGTGAGTGACATCTGCAACAGGGATAAAGTAGCTATACAGTAGGTGATGTACACATGCCTGTCTGCATGAACAGGTGCCAGCGTCAGCACAGCCACACTCTCACAGGGACACACACACATTGACACACTTGGCAGGGCCAGAAGTACAACACATCAGTAGTGGGATTGCCACAACACATCACTGTGCATGTATCACATGCACCAAATGGATCATATGAAGGCTGTATGGGCAAAGGGTATGAGGAGGTGTCTGACATCAGACAGCATGCTTTAGTATGCCCATGGGGGTTTGTAGTGAGTGTGAATGTGAACATACGCATCATACAATACACACACAAATACACAGGGTGCCAGTACTGACATGCATGGGTGCATGTCTGCACGGGTGTGTGGTGGTTGACTGTGCCAGCTGGCTGTACAAGGATAGGCGATGGGTATACCTTGGCATCAGGCCACATGACAATGGTCTACATGTGGCTCAGGGCTGTAGTTTCTGCATTTGCCCACAGATTTTGGTATTGTATCCCCCATCCAGTCACCTGGGTGACTATTGTGTGTGGCCAATGCTGTGCATTGCTTGCCATGTATGTGCTCCTTAGTCCATGATATGGACGGTGTCTGTGATGTGCACACCTCCCACGTGCATATACAGTGACATGTGGAACTATACCTGGGGTGTCTGGCCATGTTGTGAACAAAGATTATCATCAGATGTGCCCGTCTTGCCCACCTGTGGCAGGAACTGGTAATGGGCAGCAGGTTTACCCTGCACCTACATTAATAGCATGCTACCAGCATTCCCTGGTGTGTCAGTGGCATCTGTCCATACAGAGCATATTGTCAGGCATGATATGTCTGTTGTAGGTCACATGTGATGGCACCACAGATGGTGCAGGTGTCCATTGGTGAACATGGGGGAGGTGCACTGTCTGCATGTACATACATATTGGACAGATGGACAGGGTGACATGCCCTCTGTAGCCCACTGCTATCACTCCATAGTTACTATCAGTGGCCAATATGCAGTGTACTACCCACATATTGGCTGTTGCCTAGGCATGCGTGTGTGTATGAGACATGGGTTGAGAGTGTGCTCTGGGTAATACTGGGGTTGCTAACTGTGATTGCCTGGCCTTAATGTCACATGTATGGGTATGGTTTTGCACCCCAGCCTCTCAGCTATTTCAGATCTGTTATCCCTGTATGGTGGACATTGTGATATATAGTAGGGTCACCATATAAGAAATATGCAAAACCCACTCCACATTGGCCACAGGTGTCATATAACCACCTCTACACAGGATATGAGTTACAAACACACACACAAACACACACACATCTGTTATGTCTGGGAGTAGAATCCCTACCTAACTAGTTTATTACACTACAGCACTACACAGTTATAGTACGCACCATGGACATTACTGGAGTACTCCTTCCCCAAAGGTGTATTTCAAAATGAATGACATCAGCAGGATTGTAGGGCATTTGAAATGTACTGTGTGTGACTAGCCTAAAATGCATTGCTCCCTACACAGACAGTGACACACACACAAAAAATTCACAACCAACATGTGTGAGTATAGAACCCCTAGCAGAAGTCAATATCACACTATAGCATGGAGCTGTTATAGGACACATCATGAGAATTACTAGAAAACTTCCCCAAAGATGTATTTCACAATGAATGACATCAGCAGGATTGCCAAAGTAGGCCATTTGAAATGTACTGAGTGTGACTAGCCTACAATGCATTGCTCCATACACACACATTGAAACACACACAAAACATCCAGAACTGCCATGGGTGGGGATGGAACCCTACCACGGTTCTAAATCACACTACAGCAGTATGCAATTACAGGATGCGTGACAGAGATTACTGGGCTACAACCTTCCCAGAGGTGTATTTCTAGGTGGGTGACATCAGCAGCCTTGCCAAAGTTGAGTATATGAATTGTAAGGAGTGTGAGTACTCTAAAAAGCATTGCTCTCTACACAGTCAGACACGCACACAAACACACAATTGCCAAGTCTGGGATTAGAACTCCTACCTAACTAGTTTATCACACTACAGCAGTTATGGGACATACCGTAACCCATAACATAACATAACATAATACCACAGTAGTCAGGAAATCCTTCTATATGGCACACCTCATCACAAAAGGGTTCTCATCCAGAAAAAAAGAGGTCATTGTTCCCCTCTACTCATCACTCATTAGACCCATTATAGAGTACAATGCCCCTTTTGGTATGTACCTCACAAAACATCTACAGCAACTGGAAAGGCTGCAGAAATACCTCACAAAGAGGATTACCAGCCTCATACAGATGCCCTACACAGACCGTCTCAAAAAACTCCAGCTTTACTCCGTCACATATCGCCTACTCAGAGGTGATCTCTGCCTAACATACAAAGCTATGTCAAACCCAGAGCTGTTGGACATGCTCCACTTAAAGAAATCCCAAGCCCTCCCAGCTACACACTCTAGGGACCTAAACCTTGTCACCACAATAAACAGAACATGCCGTAGGGATAGATTCCTGTCCCAGAGACTTCCCATTCTCTGGAATAAACTACCTATCTATATCAAACAAAGCTCCTCATTAGCACACTTTCAAGAAAAATCTTGATGATTGGATGGGAAATAGGAAATTCACCCCAGGGATCACCTCTGTGTCTCTGCTCGACAGTGGTACAGGAAAATTATTTTCTTGGGTAGCGAAAGCCAGGGTACCTTTTTGGCTGGGCTTGTATAGGCCCCAGGGCCGATAGACTAGTACCTACCTATGAACCTATGAACCTATTAACCATGGAGATTACCTGGGCTACAGCTCTCCCAAAGGTGTATTTCACATTGGATGACCTCAGTAGGCTTGTCATAGTAGGGCTATGGGGAGGGCGGTGTGTGCATGGGGCATAACCCATTCATCTAGGGGATGACATGCCACATGTGACCACACACGGGGTCCTATGTCACAGGTACGTGTATATAGCTACTAGATGACTACTTCCTTGTACAGTCATGTTGCACAGCTGGCACATGCATCACACAGTTTGTAATGTTAACAAGTATTGGTGGCTAGTATCTGCAGTGAGTGACGTCTGCACATCATGTGTTTGGGGCCCTTTGGCTGTGTGCTGGGTGGGACAGGCCTGAATGGCTCCTTGTCATGGTCACCCTCTTCCATGCATCTATGCCCGTCTACCTCTGGCTTATTATAGTGTGTTGTCCTTACATATATGTCTGTATTCCTATCCACTGTGTGTACAAGGCATGAGTGGTGCATACTGATAAGTGTCTGCACTAACAACTGCAACTGCCAGATATGTCTGGTCCACTGGTGTTTGCAGACATGGCCTTCATGTGTCTGCCAGATATGTCTGGTCCACTGGTGTTTGCAGACATGGCCTTCATGTGTTTAAGTGTGTGAGCATGCCCAGTATGACCTTTCAGTATGTTGTTGACTGACATTGCTTTCATTTATCTGTGTGTGTGAGCATAGCCAGTATGGCATTCTGTACTGCATGTGTGGATCAAATCCAGGTAGTTTGTACTGCAGTGCTGACTTTTGTGTTGTAGACCGACAGGTACCATGCTGTGTCTGCAGAGTATCCATCGATCATTTGGCACTGACTGTTGCTACATTTCTGCATAGCTGGGAGGGGGGGCACCTGACTATTTCTACATTTCTACACAGGATGGGGGGGGCACACCTGACTGTTGCTATATTTTTATGTAGGATGGGGGAGGGCCCACCTGACTATTTCTACATTTCTACACAGGATTGGGGAGAGCACACCTGACTGTTACTATATGTCTACATAGGATGGAGGGGCACACCTGACACTGTTGTTGGGTATGTGACCTCTCCCGACTGGCATGTGTGAGTGACTTACCTTGTGGGTGTCTCAATATTGAGGGTGGTACTGCAGGGCTGCCTATGTCAGATGCACATAGTACACTCCCTACACATGGTTAGGAACAGGTAGTGTAATGTTTGGCATCCCTTTTACTGTATGTGAGAGTCAGAGAGAGGTGTTATTCCCTGGGTCCCTCCTGTGTCAGTGTATGTGATATGCATTGCCTATTTGCCAAGGCCAGGGCATATTGGACATGCCTCCTTCTGCCTACTGGGGCAGGCTCAGGTTGTTCCTCCTCCAAATCACTCTGTGCCTGTGCAGACCTTGGCAGTGGTGGGGGACTGTGTGGCCCTGCCCCATGCTGTTCCTGCTGCAGCTGTTTCCACAGGATCATATTGTGTAGCATGGCACATACAAGGACAATTTGGGTACATGTAGTTGGTGAGTACTGCAAGGCTCCACTGGATGTGTCCAGGCACCGGAACCGTGACTTGAGCATCCAAAACACACACTCTATTATGATTATTGTTTGTGATGTGCCTCAATATGGAGTACTTGTTCGGGTGTGTGTGCATTTCTGATGGGTGTCATCAGCCATGGCTCCAGTGCATATCCAGCATCCCCTACTAGGTGACCATGTGGGATGTCCCCATTGGCAAATCTCTGGTACAGCTACATCAGATGCCAGATGTGGGAATCATGATAGCTTCCATGGCAGCCAGCACACACGTTCATTATTATGTCCTTGGCATCGCACACAACTTGGCAGTTGATGGAGGGGAAACCCTTTCAGTTGATGTAGACCCTACCCTGCTCACCAGGTGGTGCTTTGATGTGTATGTGCGTGCAGTCTATTGCACCCACTACCTCAGGGTATTCTGCTATTTGGTGGAAGAGATGCATATTGCTAGCCAACGCCTCACGGGTGTTGGGGAAATATACGTGCTCACCAACATGTGCTGACATGGCATCCAGGAACTGGTGGAGTACCCTGGATGCTGATGCCTGTGAAATCCCCATCATATCCCCAGTTGGCCTTTGTAAGGTACCTGTAGCAAGTATTCTTAGGCCTACACATACCTTGGTGTCCACTGGGATGGATTCCCCTCTGTTAGTTCTGTGTGTGAGGCATGGCCAGCACAGCTCAACAATTTGCTGTAGGAGGTCCCTGTCCACCCTATAGCACTCCACTATCTCCAGCTCATGTAGCCCTTGGTAGGTTACTCTGGGTCAGTACATTCTTCTCCGTCTCCTCACTGTGGGTTGCTTGGCAGCATTTACATCCTCACCACCCTCAGCCTCTTCCACAAGTTCCATGATAGCTATTGCAGCCCCTAACATTTTGCTGTTGTGAGTGTTAAAAGTTCCCCGCTTGTTTACACTGGTGGTGTAGAGTGTGGAAAAAAACAGAGGGATAGGTGTTTGCATAGTTTATAGTAGTGTTCTGGGCTAGGCTGGTCTGCTGCCTGTGTAATTGGCTGGTTCTGATACGTTTCACCTGGCAGCTAAGCTAGTACTCCTTGATTACCTTCCTACTGCTGTTTTCCCTTCCCATTGCCCTTCTGTTTAAGCCTGTGTGCACGCCGTGCAAACAGATTGCTCAAATGTGCACACTGCTGCTATTTCCTGGTTTAACTTATTTTTTCTTCCTGTAAAACCCAGTGTGTGGCGCGCACACCCGCTTACACTTTGTAAAGTGTGCTAGGCAGGTATAGACACACACCCTACCTTAGCTGTGCTAAGCTAGGAGCAAACCCATGCCACAGGGCTCCAATCCATTTACAGTATGCCTGACACCCCCCTCCATGATATAACCTACCTCCTAGTCTTGCACCCAGCTATTTGTACTCTTACACTGTTGGGACCTGACTCACATGCTGAGGAAAACTGGGATTCACTATCCTTCCCCTCATTTGCATAGGATTGCCTGCTGATGCATAGTTACATGTCTCACACTGAGCCTCTCCCATTAGCAACCACTACTCATTGGCCAGGTTGTCTTCTGCCTGCCATTGACTTGCATAACAGCGTACTGATTTTAGTTAGAATGCTTATTTTAGGTTTATTTTCTTATTTTCCCCCCGATCCCATTTGCGCTCAATTGCCCTATGCTTAAATAGCTGAGATCAGCTAAAACTAAATAAAAGTTGATTTTTAAATTTTTTGTATTGTTTGCAATGCCAATGGCCTTATACTTGCCTTTATTTGGAGCTGTCATAGCTCCGTTTTGGAT